>NC_056734.1:337624495-337656995 GCF_019279795.1 Protopterus annectens
TGGTGCAGATCCAACAGATGTGGAGGTCCAAGGATGGGCCCCAGATGTGCTGGTGCCTGATGCCATGGCCAGCTGAAGTGGGACAGGAGGCTCTGCTGGGACCTCCAAACCCATACAGCCCATGGTATTGCAGTTTTAACACAGATATGGCTTAGTAATAGTCAACAGTATTCAGGATTACTTATAACGGTATGCATAGATATGACCATCAACCCAACACAACAGATGGTATACATTTGCAGAGGGAGTACAACACATACATATATACTGCATGACATCTGTACAAAGTATAGAAGACTTGTGACTGCAGCTATGAACAGTGGCCCATTATTGGCATGTCACTGAACCCCAGGCAGTGACTGTCATACCACTGTTTCATGTGACATATGTCCAATCAGGGATGCAATGTCGGTAACTTTCGTCATTATCACCATGTACTGACTGCAATCATCACACTATGCTCCTGCAGTTCACATATGTGTGTTCATTGAGTAACACAGGAAAAAAAAGATTCCACACACTGACCAGTTCACAGATGGCCCTACAGTTGGAGGTTCCCTCACAAACAGAGCACTGTCTTGTCAATTTCAGAACATGCAGAATAGCCATTACCACACACAACTCGTTAAACTGGCAGTAGTCTTAATGAAGCATAGCTATATGTATATGCTGTAGTCATGTCTGGCACATCACCCTCCTGTCTTTAGGCTATTTTCCACTGTGAATGTTGTTTGACGAACATCCAGATATCATCTGTGATGCCGTTTACTAAACACCAGATCCAGGTTCCACTCACAGCGTCTGTTATGGGCAAACACCAACATGATTTTTAGATATTGTACTGTTTCCATGCGACTGGCTATGGGCACATCATCACAGCTGTTCTGCATGCAATCAACTAGAGGAGGACTGCAATAGGTGCAGAGGCCATCACCTGATCATGGCCATCACTTACAAAACACAAGCTGCTGCTGAGCAGGTGTACAACTCCGCATCCACCAGAGAGTGTGTGGGAGGGACAGAGGCAAAGTACATCAGAAAAGGGCTTGGAGACTAAAACCTAAGCATTGTCTGTCACACACCTACTAGTACAAGGGTTCAACCCCCTGACTGACTAGTCATTACTATTACAAGTGCATGCAGCTACTCCATGTGCCACAATACTGACATGTTGGCGTGCTGTAAGAACATATATGTGTGCTGTTGAGTGACATCTGCAACAGAGATATAGTAGACATACATTAGGTGTAGCACACATGGCTGTCCACATGAACGGATGTCATTGTCAACACAATCACACTCTCTAATGGACTCACATTGACACACTTTGCCAGGCCCACAAATACACTTCCTAACTACTTAGTTTGCCACACTGCTGTAATGCACAGGTACTACATGCACCACAGGGGATATCCAGAGGTTCTATGGGCTTGTGCATGTGAATCTGTCTGACATCAGTAGGTATGCCAATGGGAGTTATACTGGGTGTGGCTGTGGTTGGGAGAATCATAACCCACATGCAGACATACGGTGCCAGTACTGACATGCATGTGTGCATTGCTTCATGGGTGTGTGTACTGGATGGCTGTGCAAGATGACTTTACAAGGCTGGGTGAGGAGTAATCCTTGGCATTACACCACCCGACAATGGTGTGCAGTGTGGTACAGGGGTGTAGTGTCTGCAATTTCCCACACAGATGGGTATTGTATGAACTGTCCTGACATCCTGGTTACCATTGTGTATGGCTATTGCTTTGCAATGCATGCCGTGTCTGTGTTTGATAGTCCTTGACATGGACATTGCCTGGGATGTGCACAGCCCACAATAATGTACAGTGACATGTACAAGTGTACCTGGTTTGGCCGGCACATGTGTACACAGACAGTTATCCTCAGATATGCCAATATTGGCCTGGTGTGGCAGGACCTGCTTATAGACAGCAGGTTGACCCTGCACCTGCATTGATAGCATGATACAGGTATTCCCTGGTGTCGGTGGCATCAGTCCATACAGGGCACGTGTGTAAGGCATTGTATGGCCTCTGTGGATCACATTTGATGGTGCCACATATGTTGCAGACATCCAGTGGGGAACATAGTAAAGGCACATTGTCCTCAATTATGTGCCTATTGTACTGCTGGACAGGGTTCCATGCCTTCTGCAGCCCACTGCAATCACACCATGCCTACTATCTGTCATCAATGTGCAGGGTACTAGAAACATAGCAGTATATTCTAGGCAAGTGTGTTTGTGTATGACACATGGGTTCAGAATGTATTCCGGTTAATAGTAGGGTTGCATACCTTGTTCACCAGGCCTTTTGCCAGATGTAGGGGTATGGCTTGCCAGCACAGTCCCTTGGCTGATTGACATCTGTACTCCTTGTGAGGTGGACATTGTGACATATAATATGGACACGGTATAGGAAAACTACAAAATCTGCTCCCCAATGTGTCCAGTGGTTAGACACTTTCAGCCACTGCCACACAGGCTCTGACTGTCAAACATACACACCTGCCATGTCTTAGAATTGAATCCTTACCTAACTAGTTTATCACACTACAGCACTATGCAGTTACAGCACGCACTATGGGAATTACTGGATTGCAGTAGTCCTATAGGTGTATTTCTAGGTGGGTGACATCAGCAGGAATACCAAAGTGGTTATGTGAATTGTAAAGAGTGTGCATACTCTAAAAAGCATTGTTATTTTCTCAGGTAGACACAGTTGGCTTTCCTTGGAATAGAACTCCTACCTGACTAGTTTATCACACTACAGCAATATGTAATTACATCATGTGCTGCAGAGAATATTAAGCTACAGCACTCCCAGAGGTGTTTTTCTAGGTGGGTTCATTAAATGTTATATATTTCGGGTCATATTCATGCCACACATTTTATAGGAATGTACTTTAACAACTATATATATATTTTAGCATGAAGTTATATGTTGGTGTATGCACTTATCTATACCATTTTTTTTTTGGTTATAGTGTTTTGTTTAGCAGTTGTTATATATGCATTATTTTAGTATAGGTTAGAGCATTTTACTAAGGTAGTTCATTATATGCAATATACTGGTTTTATATTTATGCTATACAGTTCATATTTTATAGAGTTTAAAAATATATCAAGGGAATGTATAGCTTATGAAATGTTTTCATACTTTTAAATTGATTGTTAAGGATGTGTTAATTAAATAATTAATAGGCAATAGATTGTATAAAAGGGAAGGATTGTTTGGAACATTTAACGTCTGATGAAGCGGAGAATAGGTTCCTGGTAGCTGCTGCTTCTTCTAACAAGGGATACATTTTTCGATTTGGATTTATTGGGACTTTGCCTTGGGGTTGTTTGTTTAATATATATATATATATATATATATATATGTGTATATATATATATATATATATATATATATATATATATATATATATATATATATATGTATATATATATATATATATATATATATATATATATATATATATGCATATGCACAGACACAGCTATTGCCATATATATATATATATATATATATATATATATATATATATATATATATATATTTATATATATATATATATATATATATATATATATACACACACACACACACACACACACACACACACACACACACACGTCTGAACAACCTTTGTGACAGAATGGTTCCAAAGGAACTGACGTGTACACTAAACAGAGGCATCTCTTGTGTTATAATATTTAAGTCTTAAGCAGTTCCCCAGAGAAGGGACGGTTGTTGTGTATGTGGAGTTTGGGGTGGGGAATGATGGCTAATGTTATCTAACCCAGGGATTGTGGAGTTAGGGTGGGTGAATGATGGGGATGGACTTACACCCCAGCGACCACTTGTGTGTCACTGCTCGACACTGGCACAGGAAAATAACATACCCAACTGTAGTCGTGCTTGACTGTGTATTCTTTACCCTTCCTAACTATATAATACTTTGTAGACACCGGTCACCACAGATGACTACCATGGTGTGCTAAAAGACATTACACATGTGTATGCCTGGCTATAGGGTAGTCATACACACAAACACGCACGCACTTTCCAGTATCGTGCATACACGTGTTGCCTATTTAAAGGTAACTAATACAGTGGTATGCAGTTGGGGTATGTGGCACAGAACACATACATATACACTTACTCTGATTCCACTTTTGAACTGGGTGACATCACAGGACTGATTACTTGCAGCGGGGAGGGGTAAAGAGAGAGGTTTAGCAGTTGACAGGGATAAAGTCCAGTGCAAAAGGAGGCATCTCTTTGGAATGCAGCAAAACCCCCGGTCATGACAAGATGCAGACAGAAATACACACACACAACCATTTGCTGACACACACACTTAGGCATTTGTTAATACACACACACACACACACACACACACACACACACACAGCCATTTGATGTTACACACACAGGTGCTAGTGGTGGGATCAGAACTCCTGCCTATCTACAAATTACTATTACAGTACTACGCAGTTACAAGATGTACCACAGAGATTTCACATTCTATAGCAGTCAGACTGCCCTTCTAAGATTGAGGACAACAACAAGGAGACTGACAGTTACTTAGTACATAGCTGTGAACCTGTGTGTTTAAAGTAGGTGTCCATTAAAACCTGTATGCACAAACAAGACACATCATCTGCAGGTAGGCCTGAGAGGTATTGTTGTAGCACAACAGGAACCTGAACTGGAGTATGGTCATCTGTGGAATTGACAACTACTATCCCTACAGGGTTACAGTGGGCATGCTCATGCACTTAGGAGCACAGGGCCATTTGGGATGCACTATGACTACAACTGCACAAGGTTATACTGGGCATGCTCATACACTTAGTAACAAAGGGCTTGTTGGATGCACTGACTCAAATTACACAAGATGGCAGTGGGTACACTCATACACTTAGTAGCACAGGGCTGTTTGGGATGCACACCAATTCTAACCACAAAAGGCCACAGTGTGCATGCTCATACATTTACATGTACAGATCACATTGTAATGGACTCCTATTGTAAACACACAGGTTTACAGCTATGTGCATCTTACCTGTCATTTTATATGCATATCATACTGGTTTACTACCTGATACCTGTGTGTTGCCAGTAAATGATATATCTGTGTCTGTGCTGTGTGATACACATGCATACATGTACATGAAGTACTGACATATATATGTTAAGTATACGCATTCATGCATGTGTGGATGTGACAGATAATAGGCTACCTGGGACACACATGCGGATGCTACATACAGCTTGTGTCACACACCTTGCTGTCCTGAAAGGCATACATTGATAGCAGGTTGTGGACAGTGGCATTAAACGTGGAACAGTGGCATGTGCAAGCATAATGTGCGAGCCATATTATGTAATGGTACTGAGGTGCAAGTGTCAAGATGACCCCTCGCAGCTGTGGTAGTAGTTGTCATTATTAACAGGACTGCTACTCTAAGTATATCTCACATTGGTCATATACACAATTTCTGCTGCTGTCCGTCACCGTACAGGAGGCATTTGCTACCAAGCACATTACTGCTACTTGCAGTGATGTCATGGTACGAGTGGCAACTGCTAGACCAAAACAATGAGCCAATGTCCTGCTGTTATTATGAGGTTGTCCAGTGTCTGTCATTCCAGGCTGTCATGACTGAATGACAAGCCTTCAACACAGAGCACATGCATCCATATTTCATGTGTGTGTGGATAATACCTAGGTCACATTTCCCCATATAGCTGCATTCCAAGGCAAATGTCCTACACCCAGAAGTAACACCCTGACACCTACAAGACAATTGCATTGGATGCTTATGCTAACCAGTGCTAGACATGTGGCTTTAGTAATCCATTTGCACAATGTAGAACCTACAATGGGGAATACAGACATCTATGCAGTGAGGAACACCTGGCTGAAGGCTCTGTAGTGCACAATTGCACCATCACCATATAACTCAGATCCAGACATATGGGCCATAACAGTGGTATGGACCATTCCAGGTAGTGGTGTACACATATTCGTAAAAGCTACTTACATGTAAAGACCACTACTCCGACATAACACATAACAGATGAGTCAGGTACAGGTGACATTGGAAAATGCTGCATTCTAGGTTGGATCCTCATATACATCCACCACCTTGTCCCCAGACTACCAACACATATGTGGTATGACATAGTATGGTAGACCACCAGATAACCCTTGATTGGTGGACTGTACCTAGGCCTACCTCAGCTGTGCAAGGTACCCATGTACAGACACAGCTGCAAAATGTGTTATGCAATGCAATAATACCACTGTTTGTAACCAGCTCAGTTGTACACATACCAGGGTCCCTCAGATGTTGTCAGCATTAACATGGTCGACTGTTGCTGTACACCAGTAAACAAAACCCTCATGGTTGGATATGACCTAACTGTACCTGCCCTGGATATGTACATCCCACACTCATACAACATAAATGACATTACCATAACTTTCATTATCCTTTCTACATACAGGTGGCTACAGTCATTGCACACATGCACATGGCAGATAGCATGCTAACAGTACATATGGTTTGATATCTATGTTAACAGAGGTAATATTCCCTCTGTACTGGGCACCCATGACACCTATCATATCATACAACACCCCATGTGGCATGTATGTCATTAGACATGTCCACCTAATGTAATGCCTACAAACATACCCAAATAACAGGATCATGGGACCTACACAAGGTCTGTATTGACAGACTCAGGGAAATCCATCTCTGCTCTGTATGTTCCTGTGTAGTCACAGGTGATATGTTCATGGCATGTACAGCCATGTGTGGCCACAGCTCCTACATATACCCTATGTCAACAATTGCAAGCCATGCATGCTGTCTGCTGTCTGGACATTAGCCTTAGTACCACAATAGCCAGTACATGCTGGGGTGAGATGTTTACAAGTCACAGACCATGCACATGCTTGAAAGAGTGTACTTCCTAGCTCTAACAGAGCACATTGCTGGCACTCTTCCAGTAAACATAAGGTGTGGGTGGCAAATATTATGTGCTCACTTATGACCATTACAGTGCCCTGGCTTCACCATGGCACTCGCAAGTAACAGTTTGTAGGAGCATGACATGGAATAATGCTGTGTGTGTCTCGCTGCTATGTGCTGTTGTGATATATGTACACTTGGCTACTCGGTGAAGGTTGTGGTGTCCTACCAGTACATGAATACAACATCCTTTATGGTATAATGCTCAGCTATGTTTCACACATGGCGTGGGGAAGGTGTGGAATGTATCCTCTTGACCTACTGGTGCACTTACTGATGTAGACCGCATATGTGTACATGCATTGATGTTTGTGTAGATTCCATGTGTGTGCAGTGTCTGATGTCTGAAGGTGACTGTTGTCTTAGTGCATCATGCTGTTGCAATACAGCCTCAACATTGCCAACTGTATATGGTGATATGCTCTAAGTACAGTAAGCCGTACATGAGGTATGGACAGATGTTTGGGCATGACAACTAAGTGGTGGGGCTTCTTTGCAGATGAATGATTACTGAGGACAGCTCACTGGTGTATTACAAATATTCCTACAATAACCTGTGTTACTGCTAAGGTCAGGTTTTGTTAACTGAAGTGGAAGACAGACAATGTAGCATGCTGTAAGGGTCACACTGAAGGCAAACCACATGAGACCTGTAACAGTAATACCTTCCCTGTGCATATATTGTGCATATATCAGCACAGTTTGCAAAGAAAAGAGTCAGTAAGCGTTGTACCAGATGCGATAGTGCTGTACATCTGTAATACCTATCATGAGATAGTCAGGAGTTTGATTCACAGTACTGGCACGTGTGGGTGTGTGTGTCCATATATGTCACATATGGTAAGGAATACATCCTACATGTTTTCACTCTCCTGAACATTGTTGTTGACACCAGTACAGAGTGAAGTGTAGAAAGAAAGGCATAGGCAGGTGGTTGAACCTCACACATGTAAATTGTCTGTATATGTCTGACATAGGTGTATATCTTTGTGAATGTCGCAGCCTGTGTGTGTATGTGTGTGTGTGTGTGTGTGTGTGTGTGTGTGTGTGTGTGCGTGCGTGTGCGTGTGTGTGCGTGTGTGTGTGTGTGTACGGCTGTCCGTGTGTATGGCTGACCGGTCCCTGGAGTGAGGCTATATTTTTACCATAGTAAAATGTTAATGCCCCTCCCCCATCCACTCAGTGCAATCTAGCATTCCTGTTGATATCATCAATCGTACACAGGCATTCTAACTGCCTGTTAACATGTACACCCTGGGGTGTGACCTGTTGTTACATAGCCTACTGGTGGACCCCCCTCCGCACATGCATTCACTGCACTGTAGTATCCCTGCCGATCTCCTCGATCTTAAGCCATCCGACTACCTGTACATTTCTAATCTCTGTGGCGTGTCTTGTAATTGCGTAGTACTACAATGATGATATGCACATAACAGGGGTTCTCATCTGAACACTGGCAACTGTGTGTGTGCGTGTGTCAGAGTGTGTGTTACTGTGTCTATGAATCCCTGAATGTGTGGGTGTGTCTGTGTTTGCATGGTTTCATGGCAGTGGGTATTACTGCTTCTCAATGAGAAGCCACTATTTCCACTGGCCTTTACCCTTGTCATTTGGCATACCACTCTTTTACCTCCTCCCCACTCCAGGTAACTATACCTGTGATGTCACCCACTTTGGATGTGATGGCTCTGAACACAGTAGCTTACTACACAGCTATCATGCTCTTGGATTATTAGAACAGTAAACATAATTGAAACATGGGAGAATATAACTGTGATGTGGAAGCTACAAAGTGCATGCAGGTACTGTTGTACTGACCTGTGGGTAGTCAACATGTACATATGGGACACTAACCGCAAACACCAACATCCCCAGGCACATGCAACT
Organism: Protopterus annectens; assembly: GCF_019279795.1. Taxonomy (NCBI): domain Eukaryota; kingdom Metazoa; phylum Chordata; order Ceratodontiformes; family Protopteridae; genus Protopterus; species Protopterus annectens. The sequence goes on from NC_056734.1 coordinate 337,633,443, forward strand.
ACACCTGAAAGAGGAAGGCAGAAAGTCAAGATCAACATGTTGTTAGTGTTGTTACACATGATACACACTGTCAAACATACAAAATGCATTCTAAAACTGTAATACATGGTATGCCTGCTGCCTGTCAACACTATTCAACAATATTAATCTACAATTGTCTACCTAGTATGTTCACCCTGTGCATCAAACCATATGAGCATGTCCTTGCACTGATGGTGTGGATGACAGGGATGCGGCATAGGCATCATCATATGCACAGGGTGATAATGTTTGCCAGAGGACTAGGCTGTGCCATTGGATGACATCATGTGTGTGTGTGTGTTAGGGCCTGTGATATCATTGGGCATGTGTGGATGTTATTCTTGTGTGTGTTGCAGTGCCTTACATTTGTTTCCGGTGTGTGTGCATGCATGCCACAGGTCTGACATGTGGCTGGCCTATACAGGAGTATTATTGACAGATGCAGACTGTACAAGGCAGGTTTCACAGTTCACTGTGTCCAGCCACGGCCATGTGACCTGCACCTGCTAGGGGTTGCACGGGGACTACCAGGCAGAGGTTCAGATTGGGTACTGTCCGATGACACATGTCTAATGGAATCGTGTCCCTGTTGGGACCATCCAAGACCATGTGCACTTGGCCTGCTGTGTCCTGGTGTGGACTGCACAGCACCAGCTGCACTGCTACTGCTACCGCCACTATGGGGGCGAGCATGTGTAGTAGCATGTTCACGTAGACCTTCAACAGGTGATGTAGCTGACCTACTTCCATGTGCCCGATGACTCACTCCCACCAGATGTTCCAGCACAGACATGCCACTCTCGAGGATTGACATGCCACAGTCAAGGACTCCCACCATGTCACCCAATTGTCTATCCAAAACATCTGCAAGTTGAGGGTAAGCATTTGCAAGTGCCTGGATGTTGTCAGTTAATGAACGGACAGCAGCCCTCTGAAGCCTCAGACCTTCTCTGTTTTGCCATTCAGCACATCCCTATGCCTCCATTACAGCCAGAAACATGTGTCTGGTGACTCCAGCTGAAGTGCTTTGTCTCGCAGGTGCATGTTGGCCAGTGGTCCTCCTATGGGCAGTGCTGGCCACATGCCCATGTGTGACATCACCAGTCAGTTGACTGGGATCATAGTGTGCAGGCACACCTTCCATAGTCTCCACACTTCCCTGTTCCATGCTACCACCCGACAAATGTCTTTCCTTTATGGCCAATAGTGATGGGGTATGTGTAGGCAGGGGAACTGTGTGCGAGGATGAGGGGGAGACAGGTGGAATGGCAACCAATGGCACAGATTCAGCCCCTGACAACCCTGCCTGTGCCTCAATCATACTATCATCATCACTGCTAGAGTCTGTGGAGACACTAACATAAGGTGGACCATAGGAGGGCAATGCACCTACATCAACACCTCTGAGAGGAAGGCAAGAACTGTACATTACAAGTTATACCAGACAGACAGACAGACACACAGACACACATGCTACATGCAGGTGATATGGCAGATAGCATTCAGCTTAGACAGTTATAGTTTCAGCTTAGACAATTATAGTGGTAATTGTTATAGATCTCTGAGTTGCACACAACAGCATGCATGTGTTATAGCAGATGGCATGCACCTTACACAGTTATAGTGGTGGTTGGCATACATACCTGTATTGCACCATTTGTGTTAGTAGCCTATGCCCCATACCTGCAACACAATGCATGCACTTTGCATCATTGTTCCACATTGCCATGGTGTGTGCAATATGCACCACATGTTAACAGACCATCGCTGACGTTTGTACATCTGCCACTGATGCTTTGTGTTGACCACCACCCCTATGTGTGAGGACATGAGTAGTAGGGTATGTTGACTGCATACTATGTTTGCCTGAGCCCTAGCTTGCATATCTCTCCCAAAGCAGTGCATGTCTGTTGAACATTATTCCGCCTACCCCTGTGAATCTACAGACATTGTGCATGTGGCTGTGCACACATGTTTGACATGGCTGCCCCTACTTTCCAATGGTGCCACAGACCAGCACAGGTTTACAGTATACCGGCCTGCTGTGTGGTGTATGACCTTGCCGATCACATGTAGTATGACATATCTTCTTCTGATGTGTTGAATGACATGCATACATGTGTAATACAATGGTGTCCTTTCCAATCTACATTACGGTAATGGTGTCCCAATGCAGGAGCGTGTTATACTAACATGGGCCTTCAGCAGATGCAATGTTGTCTGTCCACCCTATAAATATGCAGGGACATACTGCACATTGAGCTGATGTGCATAACCATTGTAGGGCATCATGTGGCTTCACAATTGCTATACAGTGTGAGCTACTGACACAGTTCATAGCCATGACTATATTCACATACAATACATATCTAATGTGGAACGTGACCCACGTCACTGAGGTGTATACACACTAAACTTTCATGTGGAATGTGTGACACAGGTCACAGAAGGGTATATGAATGACACCCCTGCAACCATATTACTGATGCCTGGCAACTATGCCCACACATGGCTAACTTAGCAGTACTCTATGTCCCACATGACATCTGTGTATCTTACACACATGAGGAGCAGGCATGACAGTGATGTCTGACACCAGCAAGGTGAATGTACTGTGTCTCTGGCCTGATGTGGTTATATGCGCATGCTGTACAACACATGTATGTATTTGGATACTGTATAGGTGAATGCTTTCATGTCGTGACACACTCAAGATGTTCAAGACATGTTATGTGGTGGTTTCATGTTATGCCTACACAAGCTGCGCACAGGCTTGTATGATGTTTAGTGTTTCACATCTGCAATATCACCATTACACAAAGGCCATAGTTGTATTGTGTTGAGCCAATGTACAACAGGGTGCACACACATGTACATGTGTGTGTTGCTTTATGTCTCTGGCCAACCTCCATGGCCATGTGTATACATGTTCTGAACAATGGATGTGATGGCCATCTTATTTCACATGTCAGTATTACCCCCATATGACATACACCCATAGATGTCATATGCTCCACTGAGGACAGGGTTATGCAGACAAAGGGTGGTATGTATGGGATGTGAGACATGTTTTGCAGGTTAGTTGAGCAGTGTTGCAGTCAGCCCACTACATGTCATGGACATGTCAGATAGCACGTGACATTGTGTGACATTCATAGCAAGGGTATAATCCACAAGGGTGTATCCTGTGGGCTGGTCATACTCAAGCTCCAACACATTTAGAGTGTGTGCACACATATGCTCTCTGTACAGTACTGTTCGTATTCCCAACATGTGTAATGCAGATATGTAGTACCTGTCGCTACAGTGAAACACACCTCCACCATTGTATTCTCTGTTTTCCACACATCTGACATTGACAGTTTAGAAGGTTTAGTGTAGGTGTTTTATATAGTCTTCAATTGTTTCACATGGGTAAACACTGTGATGCATTGCATGTCTGACCAGTGTCCATTAACAAGACTACCATGCATTATGTGTACATGTGTTAAGGCAGATAGCATGCGATTAATATGTTCCGTGCATTATCAAGCCTGATAAATAATAACAATCTCAACTGACACAGGCTGCTGTCACTGCAAAACACCAGAGGTACCTAAAAAGGAGTGTCACAGTAGTAAAGATCATTATCCCCACCGGGGTGATAGCTACAGGGTGCAATGTCCATGTTAGCACAACATAAGCCAGTACAATACACTATACTATGGATTATGCACATCTGTGCATACATAGAGTAGCAGACTATAGCATGTGGCATGTGTGTATACATGCCTTGCATATGATGTTACATTACATATTGTACAGTAACACATGTAACTATGTGAAATATAGTTGTGTTATATGTGCAGTAGTGACTTACCAGGCAACTCCAGGCTTGGTGGTTGAGAGACACCCACCTCCACAATACCAGCTAAAGCTTGTGGATGGAGGCCTGCAGGTGTCCCCATGTTGGCCAGTAGCTCCTCAGTACGTGTGAGTGGGGGCTGGGTGAGTGGTCCCCCACCTGTTGCACCTTGTTCCCTGGTGATTGTATTAGCACGCTGTTTCATCCATCTTATGCGATCAGTGCAGTGTCGGCACACCTGCTGATAGGTGCAACTGTGACCACCAACATCATTTACCCTCCTGCAGAGTTTCTCCCAAAGGGCATCCAGCTGCTGTGGCACATATCTGAAGAGTGTTGTATGGTTATCGAAGAGGTATGGGACGAGGACCTCATCCTCCAAGCGGCTGTACACCAGCAGTCTGCTACTTGGCATACATGGAAGACATAATGATGGAGACAGGTCACAGTAACTCACAGAGAAGTACAGAAGTACAGCTAAACATACATGGTATCACATTTATTAAGATTACAAATACGTCTTTGCAAATCTGCATGACACTAACACCACTGACATGCATAAGTCACACACATTTGACACTTACTAGTAATGTGATGTTATCACCATATATGTGTGTGTCATGTGATGACATTGCTCATACACCATGTGGATGTTGTCTTGATGTGGGCATGTCTGTTGCCTGTACTGGTGTCTTTACCTATCAGCACATGCCTGGATGTGTTCACAGTAATGCAGTCGACATTAATGCTGTGTATATGTCACATATATAGTCATAAATAGCCATTAGGGACATGACCTGTGACCCTGCAGATTTGCAAGCATGTAGGTGTTTTGCCATATACATTTACATGGCACTGTAAAGCTGTGTAGCATCCTGTGATGTATTGCCTGTGTTGCACACGTGTAACACATGGGACAATAGCTAGCCTGATGGCATTTGCTGGGTTGGATATCAACTAAAGCATGTATGGTCATAGTGATCTAGTAGGCTATATGCCCTGGGCCATTTATGAGCCTAGGCAGACAGGCTACCTAGCTGTAGGCAACAGACATGTAAGTTTCAGTGGCCAGTTCAAGCAGTGCCACAGAACTGATCCACAGAGTTACTGATATATTTGGCATGCGGTCATAACACCATGTCACAGAGAGGGGCGATGTGCAGCTTCACTGGACAGGGATGCATCGTATGGCAAGAGTATTTTAAGTGTATGGGACAGAGATCTGTCAGGCATGTTGTGATCCTTGTACTAGAAAGGTGGATGTCCATGAAGTATGTGTTTATTTGGGATCAGGATGCGTTAAGTGTAGCATGTCCAGCACCTCTGTGTTGGACATGGCTTTATTCAGGGTAGGCTGCATGCGACATAGTGCAGTTAGGGATTGGCAAGAGCAGTGTAGGCCATCTACACATGGGCAATAACCCTTAAAGGAAATATGTGATCTATTATGTGTGACTTGGGTGTTGTGTATCGCTGAGCAATTATCTCTATATTCCTCGATGGCACCCTGTCATGATTAGGGGTGCCACATACGACTACCTGTCTGGTGTGGTGAAGTAACTATCAAAGGAAAGAGTAGTGTCCAGCTGCATCCCATACACACAGTTGCCGTTATGTTGACCGCTGCCTAGGTGGTAGTTCATGGGTACAGGGTTTGTAACACAGGGGATGACAATGTTATACTTAGCTGTCAGATTGTGGCCATATGTCACACACCACACATCTGACATACTAAGGCTCTTCTGTATTTTGAATGCAGTATACATTGAGTTGACTATTGCTCCTAGTTCATGGTCATTTGCAAACATCAATAGGCTGATGCCTTCTGTGTTAGTCTGTGTGGTATACATAACAAAGAGGGGGGAGTACCAGGAATAACCCCTGTATTACAGTGGCTGGCAATGGTTTGATGTGCGTGTATTAGTCAGACACCTTCTGTAGTGTTGGTTCTGCCAGCAGTCCAATTGCCAACCACTCCTGTGACATAGGAATATACACCTAGTTTAATATATGCAGTATGAATCAACTCTACTCTCATCTACTTCTGTACCGAGTACATCAAATATGTTGATCATGGTTCATGGCCTAACAGACCAGACTCAGCAGGGTAGTTGTGCACTATTTCTCATTACCAATGTTGTCTCCCCCTTTGTGGGGTGTGATAACTGTTGCTGTGCACGATTTGGTGTGTACACAGCCTGACATGGAGATATGATTGAACATGATGTGTATGTGGATAGCTGAATGTTCTTACATTTGTGTAGGATACACCCTGGGATGCTGACAGGGCCAATGAAAGCTGTATGTATGGCTTTAAGGAGTGCAGCTTGTACCTGCATATTCGTTATTACAGGGGCCCTGTAGTGTACATGGATATATTACTAAGTGTACTTGTTGGGGGGGTGGGTTTAGGTTCTCCAAGATCCTATCTGGATGAACATGTGCTATTTATGTAGGTACAGTACTTACCATGCCATAGTGCTGTGCAGCACGGCAGGTCTTGTCGTTGCCATTGCGATTAATGACACAGCTATAGAATGCTCATTGCTTGGCCTCATAATATGTGGCTGATTAGTTTCACAGTAGCTTTGTGTGGTTTTATATGGTGTATCTGCATCTTACTGAGGCTGATCAGGGATCACCTACACTCATGTGTGTTCACTCTTGCAACAGTTACTACCTTCTGTGGTACAGTTTAAAGCATGGTACCACCAGTTTGCCTTCTTGTTTGTGTTGGGTTGAATCCTGGTTCTGTTTCAATGGCACAATCACTGCACATTTGTGACTGCTTAAGGTTCAATTGTGTAGTATTCAGCATTTGCACATGCATTGTCCAGCTGCATGGCTGCCATGACAGTCACCACTCTGCACTTAGGAAACATAACATTGGCATTGGAGACTAACTATGTGTAGCATACAGTTAGCCCTGTTTGTGTGACTACTGTGATCCAGGTCAGTAGGGTCGATGGAATCCAACATGCATTTAGTGCAGGTGTTAGTACATGAGGAGTCTTCCCAGTTTATAATGGAATAGTTGAGAGTAGCCATTATTATGGTTCTGTCTCAGACCTAATCTTCCCCATTACAGCACATTATGACAGTAGGGAAATCCACGGCCTGGTGGGTGATCTGTCTCAAGGAGCAATTTGAATTCCACTTTGGCACAAAGGTAGTTGCTCAGTATAATGCATCTGAAGTTTTGCAAGTGCAACTAGTGTGGTGGTGTACTGGTGGGTGATCTGTCAAAAGGTGCAATTTGAAATCCACTTTGGCACAAAGGTATTTGCTCAGCATAATGCAATTGAAGTTATGCAAGTGCAACTAGCGTGGGGGTGTACATATCCTTCAGGAATATGGACACACCTGTGACCCGTGTGTTCCAATAAAGGATAATGGGCAAGAGGTGAGGTATGTGTTACAACATGGTCATGCAGGTGTGCTCTCTGGAGCTTTGAAACATGTTTCAGCCACTGCACAGATATGTTCTACATGTTAGGGATTGACATATGTGTTTCCGTATAGTGTTTCTGACATGAATCATTGTGTAGAGAGACCCACAGTTTATTGCTTGGCTGTCCCTGTAACAGCAGTGGAACTTCACTTGAACTGTGCATGATGAAGGCACTATAGGGGAAGCATGAGCCTTAGGCAGTATCCAGATTCCCAGGGGTGACAGCTGCAGGCCTTGTCTGGCAAAGCATCATGGTGTGTCAACCATGTTATCCCAGGCAGACAGATATTGGATACCCTTTGACTTGCACCACTACACTAGACAATTGTGGAATACAATCCTGTTGTCCCTGTACTGCAGTATCATTCTGGCCAATGACAGAATGCTACCCAGGCCTTGGGATATACTTGCATGGGCTACAAGACCTGAAAGTTCCTACATGTGTTTCCATGCAGTCCAGACTACTGCATCACAGGTCCTGCCCAACAACATGGAATATGCCAGTGCCATGTGTATAGTTCAAAAGGTGGTCTGAGTGTACGGGTATGTGGCTAATTATGACATACAGGCAGCTGACAGTATGTATGCCCTTGTATAGGTTGGTGTGTAACACAGTGCTAGAGTTTGCATTCTCAAATGAGTACTGTCGGGCATATTTCCAGCCAAGTGTTCTGAGGTGTGGCACAGTTATGCAAACTATGTCATACAGTTTGTGTAATTCGGTGTCTGTCTCTTCCTGATTGGGGAGTCACTTGTTTGGCCAGATACTTAGAAGTGTCTGCTAATGTGTGTGATTTCTGGTAGTGTGTGTGGGTGTCCTTACTGTGTTCTGTAAGGATATGTGTTGGCTGTGTTTATGAGCTGCATGTGTTAACCTACACCTCATGACTGTCCAGTACAGTCATGGCTGTAGACTGGGCTACCTTCCAGATTACCCCTGTAGCTGCATCCCAAACAATGTGTGGGGCATAGTGTTAGGTGGGTTTGGCAGTGTACATGGCATAGAGATTACATTCCCCCAGCATGGTCACATACATAAAGCTGACATTAGTAAACACCAGTAGCTGACTAGTGGACATGCCTGTATGAGCATTCAGTACTTCAAGTACCAAGTACTGTATTTAGTTTACACATTGCTTATGAAGATGTTTTAGACAGTGATGCTCACATGTAAATATTTGTGTTATGGACGTGACAACACTGGCTATTACAGAAACATTGTAGCTACCTTTAGCAGCAATCCTCCTCTGAGGAGCACATCACATCCTGTTAATTGATTACAGATGATGCAAGTGTCTGCAGGTCTGTTTCCTTCTTTGGGTATATAATCACATATCCACCAGGACCAGGAGCTCTGTTGGGCATAGATACCCACTCTCCAAACAGAGTTATGTATCAATAGACTCTGATGCCACTATCAACATGATCAGGATATAATGAGATAGTGTGAGCCATCACCTATGAAGCAGCTATTACACATGGGCAGCAGTCTCCTACATCTTACACTCCTACTACAGATGTTACACTGAAGTTAAAGATGATATGCAACCTGTTTCATTACCAGTACTGTGCACTACCTTACATACAGAATGTGCAAGTGGCTGTTAGGTTGGCAATGAGAGGTTGGGCTACACAAACCTGGTAGTTCAATCAGTGTATCTCTACTCCCAATATCCACTCTATGTAGGTGTGCACATATCCATTTGGCCCAGCCCTGTAACAAGGGTCACTACACATTTGCATAACATGTACACATACATAGCTGTTATTGCTTGCAAATGATACTAGAGAGTTCAAGCTCTATAACAAGGGTCACTATACAGCTGTTATTGCTTGCAAACGATACTAGAGAGGTCCAGCCCTGTAACAAGGGTCACTACACATTTGCATAACATGCACACATGCACAACTGTTATTGCTTGCAAATGATACTAGAGAGGACCAGCCCTGTACAAAGGGTCACTACACATTTGCATAACATGTACACATGCACAGCTCTTATTGCTTGCAAACGATACTAGAGAGGACCAGCCCTGTAACAAGGGTCACTACACATTTGCATAACATGTACACATGCACAGCTCTTATTGCTTGCAAATGATACTAGAGAGGTCCAGCCCTGTAAAGTGGTTAGAAAGACCTTGTCATGAAAGGGTTCACATCTAGATCAAGAGAGGTCATTGTGCCCCTCTACTCATCACTCATCAGGCCCATAATTGAATACAGTGCCCATTTGGGATGTACCTTACCCGACACCTGCAGCAACTGGAGAGACCCTAAAAGTACCTCACCAAGAGGATCAAGGGACTCAAACAGATGCCCTATGCAGTTCAGCTAAAGAAACTCCAGCTCTACTCAGTTGCTTACTGACTACTCGGAGGCGATCTATGCCTGACGTATAAAGCCATGTCCAACCCAGTATTAATGGGCATGCTCCACCTCAGGAAATCCAAATCCCTTAGAGATACATGCTCCAAGGACTTAAACCTCAGCACAGAAATAAATAGGACATGCTGGAGGGACAGATTCATATCCCAGAGGCTGCCCTCACTCTGGAACAAAATCCCAATCCATGTTAGGCAGAGCCCCTCACTGACTCTCTTCAAGGTAAATCTTGACGAGTGGACGGGAGATCATAAGTTTAACCCTGGGATCTCTTCTGTGTCCCTGCTAGACAGAGGCACAGTAAACTAACCTTAAAAGGGCTATCTTCTGTGACCTACTATACAGAGGCACAGTCAACCAATCCAAAAGGGTGGTGAAAGCCAAACACACTCTGGCTAGGCTTATAAATGCCCTAGGGCAGATAGCCTAGTATCAACCTATGAACCTATAATACAGATTTGCATAACATGTACACATGCACAGGTGTTATTGCTTGCAAACGATACTAGAGAGGTCCAGCCCTGTAACAAGGGTCACTACACATTTGCATAACATGTACACATGCACAACTGTTATTGCTTGCAAATGATACTAGAGAGGACCAGCCCTGTACCAAGGGTCACTACACATTTGCATAACATGTACACATGCACAGCTGTTATTGCTTGCAAACAATACTAGAGAGGACCAGCCCTGTAACAAGTGTCACTACACATTTGCATAGCATGTACACATGCACAGCTGTTATTGCTTGCAAACGGTACTGGAGAGGACCAGCCCTGTACCAAGGGTCACTACACATTTGCATAACATGTACACATGCACAGCTGTTATTGTTGCAAATGATACTAGAGAGGACCAGCCCTATAACAAGAGGCACTACACATTTGCATAACATGTACACATGCGCAGCTGTTATTGCTTGCCAACAATACTGGAGAGGACCAGCCCTGTAACAACTGTCACTACACATTTGCATAACATGTACACATGCACAGCTCTTATTGCTTGCAAATGATACTAGAGAGGTCCAACCCTGTAACAAGGGTCACTACACATTTGCATAACATGTACACATGCACAGCTGTTATTGCTTGCAAACAATACTAGAGAGGTGGATATTACATGTGTTATGTGCATGGATAGTTACCTGGCTCTTCCAATTATCTTTGCTATCATGCTGCTAAATTGTCAGATGAATACAAATGATATGTATCCTGTTATTGAGTATTGTAATTGCCAATAGACATAACTGCTGTTTGTATAACATAACAGAACTGCTATGCAGAGTAGAATAGAATACAGACCTGGCTAAAATACTGAATATTACACAGTTATTGGCACGATATACCACAATGCACACCATATTTGCATGGTAAACCCACATTTAACATGTTTCATCTTACTTATACACCCATGCATATGTCGACTGTTACAATATATCGACATATACTATCCCCTGTTATAACACATACTTGTTGGACCAATCCTGACACTGACAGTGGCTGGAAGAGAATTGTTGGGTTCTAAGCCCATATCATCCCTTGTGGTGTATGCGGAGTTTGCCGTGTGACCTACAGTAGTACACACATAGAATACTACAAGCATTGCTACTGCTCAACAATAAATCACTACAAGATAGTTATTTTCACTATATGCATTGATTACACTGTAATTCTTACAGAACAGGTACAACATACACAAGCATACTACATGTTATACATACCTTCTTAGTAATCGGAGGTGTTATTGACTAGTATAATACTCGTTTTCGGTTCGTCTTTCAGTGCTGTCCTACAGGTGGATACAGATGGTTTGAATGTGTGACAAGGCAACCTTTTATAGTTACAGATCAGTAACGTGCTATCCCGATAACCAATTGGTGTTCCTAAGTAGCTAATTACATGCACATCAGCTGCGCTGCTACTGCCTTAGCCAATACTATGGCTACATTGGAGTATAATTGAGTACTCCACTTGGGCGTTGTCCCTTTGCCTTACTTGAGAGGAAGACAGCGTGGAAGTGTTGTTTGGAATCTATTGCAACAGCTGTATGGAGACGAACAGTAATATATTGTGTGTAATGCCTAGAGGACTTGGTCTAAATGTGAGTACTGCTGTTATATTGCTGAACATTGCTACTTGTGTAGGGTTTGTCTGTACCTAATTCTTCTGCATATGTTTCAGTCTGGCCAGGTTGTTTGACCAGCTCAAGGATGCATAGCTATGCATATAATGTTAGGGGGTTTACAGTGTGCTTACCAGACATATTTAGTTTGGTGTTACTGTGTATCATACTGTGCTGATAATCAGTATTTGGTAACACTTCCTGGTGTATGAACCTTTCATCTCTCTGAAACTGGATTAGTTCATACAAACCCTGTTTCATCAGCAGCTGTTCAATTGTATAACGGCAACTATTTCACATAGGGCCATGTTAGTGTGTCTGTGTCCAGGTATGTTAAGGTTTGAACAGATGTTGTAGAGTAGTTGGATAATTGGTTATTGTATGACAGTATGTATTGATGTAATTATTTTGGTTGTGGTAGATGTTGGTGGGTGTACATAGCATATGCAGGTGTGTAGGAACCCCTTATATGCTTTGTCTATATGTGTGTGGGTGTTCTTTCCCTATGTGAACACCTATCCCTTAGTGGACTAATACTATGGTAATTGCAGGCTGATTCATTAAAGTACATTAAAAGCTTCCTGTATAGCATGCAGGTACTGTTAGACCTTGAATCCTTTTGGCAATACATCAGAATGTAATAAAGTTTTGCAAAATGAAAGCTGTCTGTGTACTTCTGTCATGGTTATTTGCAGTCATTGCAGTTGTGTTGGTGACTGTGTCCATAGAACATATTTGTAATAGTGTATTGGCATATACTCTTCATATGTTATGTTCATATTATTGGGGGGGGGGTGTGATTGCAATACTTCGGATGCTGTCTACAGACATGTATGTATATATACATATATATATATATATATATATATATATATATATATATATATATATATATATATGTGAGTGTGTGTGTGTGTGTGTGTGTGTGTGTGTGTGTGTGTGTGTGTGTGTGTGTGTGTGTATATGTATATAGATATATATATTATTGCATACGTTTATCCGTACCTCCATAGATGTGTAGATGTTTTTAACCTGTCTATATATCTACATATATATGTAGACCTGTATATATTGACATGTCTCTATGTATCTCTCTCTCTCTGTCTCTCTCTCCCTCTCTCTCTCTCTCTATGTATATATATATATATATATATATATATATATATATATATATATATATATATATATACACACAACGAATACAAGGCAAGAACCCTTGTCACTCTGGACATAGTGGGATTATACCCAAGCATCCGCCACCATGAAGGGATAGCAATGGTATACACATACCTAGTAGAACATAGGCAGCAAGATCCCAGCAGAGCGGAGACACTATGCCAAATGCTAAAAGTAGTCTTAGATAACAACTATTTCGAATTCAATGGAGTCTTATATCAACAATTCAAAGGAGTCGCCATGGGTGCCAAAATGGCACCCGCCTACGCGAACCTCATCCTTAGCTGTTGGGAAAGGACACTTTCACCAAAATAACAGGCTTCCACAATGTGGCGCTTTACAGATGGTACATTGATGATGTGGTATTTGTATGGGAAGGCAAGCATCATGAACTAGATAGATTAATTTCTGAAATCAGAAACAGCATAAATGTCCTAGAGTTTACTGTTTCAGATCGAGGCACCAAAATTAACTTTTGGATGTCACCCTACAAATCGGTGTATCACAACAATAATTTACCTCCACTCTGTTCAGAAAGCCAACCCACAGGAACAGCCTGCTAAACTTCAACAACGAACACCACCACTTCATAAAAAGAAACATAGTAAAAGGGCAATACGTTCGCTAAAGCAGGCTAGTTAGTGAAGACAGAGAATTTGAATCCCAAAGCGACAAACTCCGTCAACTATTTTTGGAGAAACTATACCCAGCCTCCCTCGTAGACAGAATAGCCACTGAAGTTAAGGAACAGAGACATAGTAGGCACAAACCTATCCTAAAATATGGGTTCACCCAACCTGACACCGACAAAGGAAATGAACCACCTCGGTTCCCCATCCCCATATGTAGCGATGCAAAAACCCTGAAAGATACCATCTCCAAAAAACTGGAGAATACTAGAAAGTTGCCCAGAGCTAATTGAAGCTATTGGCACCAAACTGGGTTTCTCATACAAGAGAAACAACTCACTAAAAAGAATGTTTGAACAGAGACATCACGCAAATATGATACCCCCCACCGAACCCACAGGGACCTTTCCCTGTGGGCAATGTGTCTGCTGCCAACACATCAACTCCGGCCATGAGTTGAAATGCAGTAACTTAAAGACACCAATCTGCTTCAAGAGCAGATACAACTGCAACAGCCAAGGGGTAATCTACTTAGGAAACTGCTCACACTGTGAAGCATTCTACATTGGTATGACAACCCATAAACGTAGTGACTGCATTAAAGAGTACTATCAGGCAGTATGAAAACTTGACCAAGCCAATGCAATAACTAAACATGCAGGAAACTGCAAACAGCCACCTCGGTTCAAGTTCCTAGTATTAGAAAAAGTTAGAACATTCACAGAAGAAAGCAGCACCCGAATAGAAATCAAAGAACTAAAATGGCAAATCATGCTCAGGGCAGACACAGCCCCAGGGCTCAATGGCAGCTTAAAAATTAAAAGCCTACTAAAATGGCAAAGGTAGCCAATAGAGCCCTGACACGTTACACAGTACACCTGAAGCACTAGTCACAACTGCCATATATAAGCAAAATTCGGAATGCCTTTATACAGATTTCTGAAGAAGTTCAATGCTATCTTTAATAAATAAAATAGCGAACAAAATCGCTCAAATCTGAAACTGGCTCTGCTCTCATTCTTCCTTCCCACAGACCACCCAGGTATTTCTAATTTTCTATGTCTAAGTGTTTGAAGTAAGTATCCTGACAATAATGCCTCTTTAGTATATATATATATATATATATATATATATATATATATATATATATATATATGTGAGCATAAACATTTAATTGGGTACATAGCGGGTTGTCCTATTTCAACACATTCCTACCTTTTGTGTTTTAACATGTCTGCATACACAACTGTGATAGGTACATCCCAGGTAGCTTAGTGTTAGGTTACTCTCAGGATAGAGTACATGGCTGTGGGTTCTATTCCTGGAAGATGTTATGATTTTACCTCTCAGAGTAGGCACTGGTAGAGAAAGTGTGAATAATGCACATTTACGTGGTTGTAAGCAGGTTTGCCCATGGTCTGCGCGACATTAAGCAAAGGTTAAACCTGTAAAGTGTTTCTCCATTTACCGTGTTTCAGTGCCGCTTACCATCGCGCAAACACGTGGAAACCCGCTTACAACTGCTTTAGTCCATCTGCATCCAACAGCCCTTATTCTGGCACTCAAAATAACCTAACAGCCCTGGCAGGTCTTGAACCCGGGTCAATGAACACCACAGTCACTGACTTTACCACTAAGGCATCTGAGATATGCACAAATGGTATGGTGTTTAAAATATACATTGTACTACAGACATTCCTCACTACTGAAAACAAATGTGACAGTCAGTCGGTGTACATATGTCTGATACATGTTAATTTTCATATGTTTGTGAAATTAGGTGTTGCAATGTGACATGACAGGGTGTATTATGAATAAGAAAGGTTCTTGCTTTGTGTTCTTTTTTATATTGTCCCCATACTCCATGTATACCCCTCCAGTTCACTTATTGGACATCCGACCCAGGCCCTCCTTGATGCATGATTGCATTACCCAGCATTCCTCCCCCACCCCAGTCTTCACATACACAACAACCACCCTTTCTATGGTGAATTAGGTTAATATTAATTGTTATAATACCAGAGCTGCATGTGTTTTGTGTACACTCCAATTCCTTTGGAGTGCTTCTGTGTCATAAAGTGTGTTCATAGATGTTTATATATATGGCTATTAATGTAACTGTATAAAAAAGAAAAAAAAAAAATATATATATATATATATATATATATATATATATATATATATATATATACATGCAGACATCACTGACATGTATATATATATATATATATATATATATATATATATATATATATATATATATATTTCTTATTAATTTGTAACAGTAATACATATGCAGACTTTAATGTGTTGGTTCACAAAGTACAGTACATTACAATGTATTGTACATATGTGCACAAAGTGACTGTCCCATTTGTGATCATTACAGTGCAATGCATATGGTATAAGGTGTAGTCTCAAGATTGTGAAGCACGTATACACCTCAGATGGCTTAGTGGTAAGTCCCATGACTATAGTGTGCATGGTCCAGGATTCAACACCTGCGATGCTTTGAAAATATTTTTTTACTCCAGAATAAGACTCATTTAAGCAGTTGTAAGCATGTTTAAAAGTGTTTGTGTGACATTATAGCAGTGGTTAAACACAATTAAACAAACTTTGTAACGTATAACCTGTGCACGCAAACACGGCCACATCTGCTGACTGCTCAGGATATATACATGTCAGTGAAGTAACATCTCACTATGTGTTGACATAACATTGCATTCTCTGTTGACTGTACTCTCCAGCACACATGGGTTTATATGGGTGTTTCAAATGTTCATTATACAGATGATTACTACCTATACATGCAAGCTTTGGTTGAACATGATAAACATCCCTGCCTTTATCGGGATTGGAACCTTGAACGCCCATATACTATGCAGATGTTGTAACCATTACACTGTTGATATTAACGTTGCTTCTGCTTATTAACTATTCAGATTATTTCTATGTGTAAGCTAGGTTAAGCAAAGGGCAGAGGCCCTCAAACTCACTGAGCTTCACATACTCTTGAAATAACAACATATAACAAATGTACTGTGAGACAATACATTACATTCCTAAATACATTAGGCATAGCCCCTCACTGACTCACTTCAAGGGAAACCTTGTTGTGTGAATGGATAACAGAATATACACCCCTGGAATCATGTGTCCCAGAACCATACAGCCAGGGGGTGGGGGAGCCTGTCCAGTTTGATAGCTGCGAGACCTTTTTGGGGGAATTGAATGGTGTTGAATTGTCACATTAACATGCCCTCTTTAGATCACTTAGTGCCCCTGTCACCCTGCACAACCCCAGTATTCAGCAGCTTCCAGCAACTCTTCATGGGATTGCTTCATTGGCTATGCTTGACAGAGGCTCAGTTACTTCATCAATGGTGCAGGGAAAGCCAACACACTGTAGCTATGCTTCTAATTGCCCTTGGGCAGATAGGTAGTAGGCTATCTGTGAACCTCTAAAGTGCAGGCCATCACAGCCATAATATGTGAATAAACAGACCTTCAGATCACAATATACAGTGAGAAATCACCGTGTAGTCAGGAAACAGTTAAGTACAGCAAGAACATACAGAACACTGATACTTAGTCACTCCAAAAGCCTATCTTGCAAGCTAGAAGACTTGTATAAGTTTAAGGCTTTCTATTGCTTACCAGTAGGTTACCTACAGGAGAGGTGAAAAACAAGCACAGATGGGGAACATGCATGCAACGATACCATACCGGCTTAGGTGTCAGCCTTAGGCTTTGGAATACTGGCCAAGGATATTGGCACCCCCATGGCGCCTTATTTAGCAGAGTCGTGAAGGTGAATACAAGCTCCGTAAGCAGCACAATAGCAGACTCAATGAGTGTTATGCTACTCAACACCAGGGGTTGTGCTCACGACATGCATGCACTCACAGCACTCCTCAGGATGGACATCAACATCTGTGCAGTAACTGAGATCTGTCTTAAGGCTCCTGAGAGCACACCAGCACTTCCAGACTACAATCCATACCACACATTTCAGCCACAGAACATGGACTGCCAGACATGGAGGGGCTGTATCCATATTCATCAGGGATACCTACACCTCCAGGTTAGTGGGACAGCATGATACCTCTGAGATCATCCATATGCAGCTAACATCAGCCACAACTGCAATTTAAACTGTAGCCTGTTACGGATCACCCTCCATGACCCAAGACCACTACTCCATCTACCTGGAGACAGTGTTGAACATGATAGTCCTACTGAATACCCTGGCATTGCTCGATGTCAACTACCATACCATTAACTGGGAAACTTACTCCGGTACTCACTTCCAGGCCCAGCGCTTCCTGGAATTTATAACCTCATATGCCCTGTATCAGTTGGTAACCTCCATAACATGGGGTGGAAACTACTAGAAGTGGTCATCACCAACATGGGCTACAGGTGCACCACAGCAGAGTTTAATCAGTCACTGGTTATATCTGACCTGTTTCGACACCCAAGCATTTCCCCCACCCATGGATACCACAGTGTATAACTTTCCTACAGCTAAATTTACACTACTAGTGACAGGGGGTGGGGGTTTCACAGCCCCCATGCTAAGGGGAAACACTGCTCAAGATACAGACAGATTTACAAATGCAGTCTATAAGCACCTACATGGATGCATGGATCTTGTCATCACTGGTAAACATAGACTCACTCCTCCTAGACAAAGACACCAGTCTGGTGGACCTCTGCAATAAACAGGCTATACTACAGAAGTAGGACAGTGTTCCAGACAAACAGCAAATCCCATGAAGGGCAGACATCTATGATCACTATTAGTATGATACGTAGGTCCCTCATGACATCATCCAAGGCTAACATCAGCAGGAGAATATGCAAGGATTCGAAAGATAACCACAAAGCTTTCTTTGGTTATGTCAAGAATCTATGTGGTGACACACAGATTTGCACTGTGCCGGTGAAATATAGCACAAAATATGCTGACCCTACTGATATCACCAACATCCTTGCAGATACATTCAGTGCACACTTCACCCCCTAAAGAGTCCACAACACTACCCAAAAGGTACAGTATCCCACACATCAGAGACACACAGATGGAAATGGCCCTCACTAACAGCAGAACTCAGCGTCAATGGAGGCAGATGTTGTCCCAGACTGCATCTTGCAAACTGTACAAGACAACCTGCCCCCCACCTAATTAAGCTTCCCTACCTCAGCCTCTCCACAGGCTACATGTCCATACAATGGCACGTGGCAACAGTTATTCCACTCCATCAAGGTGGAATTGCAAATGACCATGGTAACTACCACCCTCATAAGTCTGTCTAGCCTGGTCTAGAATGGTATGGTCTGCATCCTCATGGCACTCATTAACAAAGACATTAGTAACCTCCGAACACGTGACCTAACCCAGATCAGCTTGGTTGAGTACAGTTCATGCGTACTGAACCTGTTTGACTTCTTACATACAGTCATCAAGATGTTAGATGATGGGGGAGGTGGTTCACACATATTACCTGGACCTCGCCAAGGCTTTTGGCACCATGCTCCACTCAGGTATTATTGAAAAACAAATCAGCCTGTACATACACCTTTACATCACAGGTTGGGTTGCCAATGGGCTTACACACAGAACCCACATGGTACGACTAGTGGTCTCCAGGTCCAACTCTTGACCAGTCATGACTGGTGTACCACAGACTCAGTCCTGGGGGCCCTAATGTTTGGCATATACATCTCAGAGGTACAGGCAAACACAGGTGGACTACAGCAGACCATGTTTGGCAATGACTGCGAACTGGGAGCCATGATTTATAGTCCAGCTGACACAGACATCCCTTAAGGGGCCTCACAGAGAACGTTACAGAGTGTCAACATCACAGCCTCCAGCCAAGTATGACTAACTGCATGGTCATTCCATTGTGGAATTGGCACCCACATATTAACACATAAGTGGCATCCACTTTAATATGGACGACGTAATGGGGTATCTGGGGTCTAAGGTAGATAGTGATCTCCCCTTTGACAATCATATCTCCACAGTAGTTAGAACATCCTATGTAGGCCATCTGATTTCTAAAGGATTCCCATCTAGACATACTGGGGTTATACTGCCCCTTTACTCATCACTCATCAGTCCCATCATAGGGTATAATAACCCATGTGGGATGTATCTCAGAAGACACTTCCAACAGCTGGGAAGACCACGAATGTACCTCGCCAAGGGGAATACTGGCCTCCAACACATGGCCTATGCAGCGAGACTGAATATACCCCTGCTTTACTCAGTGGCAGCTCATTTACCCAGAGATGATCTCTGCTGGCCAACACAGCCATGTCAAACTCAGGCTTGATGGATATGCTCCACCTATGGGAATCCATGTCACAGTGAGCCACACACTGTAGTGAGCTGAACCTTGCCACAACAATAACTGGAAGATGCTGGAGGGACAGCTTTCTGTCACAGACACTCCCCATACTTTGGAACAACATCCCTAACTACATTATACAGAGCCCCTCACTAACACTCTGCAAGATAATCCTTGAAAAGTGGATGGGGAGCAGTAGATGCACCCCAGGGGTCCCACCATTGGCTCTGCTCCACAGAGGGACAGTTAATGAATCAATGGGGTGGCAAAAGCTGACACATTTTGACTGGGCTTATGAATGGCCTCTAGCAATTGGCCAAGTACCTACCTATGAATCTATACATACAGTATCTGCATATGCTGATAGCTTAATTTACTGTTCAACTGTTGACTTACCTTGTGCCAATGGCAGTTGTGTGTGCAATAGTTAAGGGCTGCCTATGTTGGATGCACACAGTAGACTGCCTATACATGACAATTTACAGGTAGTCTTGTGTGTGTGCCATCCATTTTTACTGTGTGTGCATGTGGAGAAAGTCAGTCCATAGGTGCCTACACTGTCAGTGTGTGTGCTATACATTCCCTCTTTGCTAAGGCATGGGCATACTGGGCACGCCTCCTTCTGCCTACTGGGGCTGGCTCAGAGTGTTTGTGGTCTGAGAACCTCTGAGCCTTTAGGGCCCTTGGCAATGGTGGTGGGCTATAAGGGCCTTCACCATTCTGTCCCTGCTGCAACTGCTTCTGCAGGACCATATTTTGTAGCAGGGCACCCACTATGAAGATGTGGGCACATGTGCCTGGAGAGTACTGCAAGGTTCCACCAGATATGTCCAAGCAATGGAACCGTGATTTCAGCATCCCAAACACATGCTCTATGATGATTCTGGTTTGTGCGTGTGCCTCATTATGTCATTCCTGCATGGGTGTGTGTGCATTTATGATGGGAGTCATCATCCACGGTTCCAGTGCATAGCCAGCATCCCTCTCCAGGTGGCCATTTGGGATGTCCCTCCTGAAAAATAACTGATACAGCTGTAAGGCATGCCAGATGTGGGAGTAGTGACAGCTTCCAGGGCTGACAGCACACACATCCATGATAATGCCCTGGGCATTGCACACAACCTGGCAGTTGATGGAGGAGTGTCCTTTGTGGTTTATGTATCCCCTACCCTGCTCACTGGGTGGTGACTTTATGTGTATGTGTGTACAGTCTATTGCACCCAGTACCTCCGGGTATTCTGACACATGGTGGGAGAGATGCATATTGCTGGCCAACTCCTCCTGCGTTCAGGGGAAGTATATGTGCTCATTGGCATGTGGTAACATGGCATCCAGGAACTGGTGTAGTACCCTGGATGCTGATAATTATGAGATCCCCGTGATATCCCTAGATGGTCTTTGAAAGGTACCTGTAGCTAGTATTCTCAGGCTTACACATACCTTCGTATCCACTGGGATGGGTTCCCCTCTGTTTGTTCTGGCCCTGAGGTGTGGCCGGCACAGCTCCACAAGTTGCTAAAAGGATGTCCCTGTCCACCCTGTAATGCTCTACTATCTCCAGACCATGTAGCACCTGGTAGGTTACCTTGGGTCTGAACACTCTCCTCCTCCTCTGGTGCCTATGGTGGTCGTGTGCATCATCCTCCACACCACCTTCAGTTTCCCACACATGCTGGTGGATCAAAGTTATGGCAGCCCCTAACATGTACATAATAAAATTTCCCCGTCTGTATACACCACTGGTGCAGAGTGTATAGGAATACACAAATGTGTGTGAGGTGCTTTCACACTTTATAGTATTGTGCTATGGATGCTGCTGGTGTCAGTGTGTGTGTATGAGCTATTCCAGCTGCAGCGTGTCTTAATTATGGGCTTTTCAATGAGTACTGCAAGTGTGGGGCCTTTACTGTGGAGAGCTACTTGCCTGCCTTGATTAATCTATTGCCCTTTAATTCACTTTTAGACCTGGATCCCCTCCCATTATCAGGCATGCATCCATCTGCTGTCTTTCGTGTTTTGTACTTTCCCTACCGAGTCATGGCAAAATGTGCCTTGTAGCTAATATACTGCAAATCGGCTTTGTTCTGCTTTGACACTTTACTGTTTTCTTTGCAGTACAGCCCCTCCCCTTTCCTGTTCTGCAGGAAGCTGCTTGCAGCCTTGTTAGTCATTGTCAATGGCCCACTGTAGACTCCTAGGTGTTAATTACTCATTTGTACTCCAATTTCACTGCTGCAGCATTTCCTTATTTCTTTCCTATATCCTTCTGTTTCAGCTGCAGTGTGCTCCTTGCATACCCATTTACCGGGTTTATGTGCATTTTCATCCCCGTTCACATGCATACTCAGTTACCTTGTGTACTCTCAGCTAAGCATAGCTATGGGCAATTTGACACACCCCTATCCTGCAGCTTTGCCTAGCTAGGGACAACCGGTTTAGCAATGCTCCAATGTGCTTACAGCAATGGCGACACAACCCTCTCTTGATGTCATCTTTATCTCAAGGGCACACCTCAGTGTTATTACGCTACACTGTGAGGTGCATCCTTACACCATCGGGGTATCTGCGATTCACTATTACGCCTCTCATTTTCATGGCATTTCCTGCTAATTCCTAGCTACTGCGCATAACACTGTCACTGCCCATTAGCAACCCTTGCGCCATAAGTATGGTGTAGCATGCCTGCCATTGACTATTATGGGGAAATAGTGATATGTGTGTCATTGCAGTTTTATTCCATATATTTATATATTCCTTGTGATCCCCTTTGCGCACCATTGCCCTGCTCTTCCACGTTGCGATAGTGTAACTATATATATTTAATGTAGAGTATAAACCTCTGGACACACCACGAGAAGTTCAAATACTTTTATTGAATAAAATGATATATAAGATAAGCGCTTTCACGTGCTGAATGTATTTGAACTTCTCGTGGTGTGTCCAGAGGTTTATACTCTACATTTCTTGGTTTACGTTTTGCCGAAGGACACTTTAGAGATCGGTAACATTGTTTCTTTCTATATATATTTAATGTTAATTTGATATTTTGTGCATTTTTCTTTTATGCCAATGGCTATATATTTAGCCATTGGCATACATTAACGATATAATACATGTGTTTGGTCGGATGTCATTGGTCCGATTTTATATTTGCAAAAATGTAAACCGTTTTCTACAGTTTACATTTCTACATGCTTACACTATGCCTGCACCACTTCCTAAATCGCTACATTCCTTCATTTCCATGCTACACTGCTGCACATGGGGCAATTAGCATACAAGGCACGGGAGTTATGCAAGTGTAGCGTACGCAGGTAATGCACGTGGAAACAGCTCGTACCTGAATCACTTGGTGGCCATATTTGGTGTTAATTTGCCGATGCTACATCTGTACCTGGTGCAAACTTCATGAATCCTGGGGATCCTCTTCATTGTTAGTGTTTCAAGTGCGGGAGACCATGGATTCAATATTCTTGGTGTAGACACATCTCTTGCTCTCTGTACTAGACTGAGTGTATAGAGTGTG
Source organism: Protopterus annectens (assembly GCF_019279795.1). NCBI lineage: Eukaryota > Metazoa > Chordata > Ceratodontiformes > Protopteridae > Protopterus > Protopterus annectens. Next base: position 337,656,964 of record NC_056734.1, read on the forward strand.
TATCAAACATATTAAGTCCGGAATACAAGCAC
>NC_056734.1:337661995-337796995 GCF_019279795.1 Protopterus annectens
AGGCACACATAGTGTTGAGGATAAGATACCAACAAATGGATAACCAACTCTGGTAAGAGCAGTGAAACACAAATGAACACTGGTAGTAAAAAGTGCATCGCTCATGCGACACTTGTAGTATCCATCTCTAGTACAAATACCAAGGCACAAATACCGAAGTACCAGTAGTTGTTGTAGTGCAAAGTTTATTCCAAGAAACAAGAACTGGTTGAGTGCTTTCATCCTAGTGAGACTTCATCAAAACCAGCTAGATTCTAAGCAAAACAGATTTAAATACATGCAGATAATTAAACAAACAACACTATTGGTTAGTTAATTAATGGGGTAATGTACAATGATACTAATGTCGCAAATGTGTTAGGTATCAAGTGCAACTGAGTCAGAATTGATAAAAATCTGTGTAGTAAATAGGTTCATAGGTAGGTACTAGGCTATTGGCCCTAGGGCCTACGTAAGCCTAGCCAACAAGGTTCCCTAGCTTATGCCACCCAAGAAAATTATTTTCCTGTGCCACTGTTGAGCAGAGGCACAGAAGTGATCCCCGGGGTGTATTTCCTATTTCCCATCCACTCATCAAGATTTTTCTTGAAGAGTGCTAATGAAGAACTTTGCTTGACATAGATGGGTAGCCTGTTCCAGAGTATGGGAAGTCTCTGTGACAGGAATCTATCCCTCCAGCATGTCCTGTTTATTGTGTTGACAAGGTTTAGGTCCCTAGAGCATGTAGCTCGGAGGGATTGGGATTTCTTTAGGTGTAGCATGTCCAACAGATCTGGGTTTGACATAGCTTTATATGTTAGGCAGAGATCACCTCGGAGTAGGCAATATGCTATGAAGTAAAGCTGGAGTTTTTCCAGGCGGTCAGTGTAGGGCATTGGTTTGAGGCCAGTAATCCTCTTTGTGAGGTACTTCTGTGGCCTTTCCAGCTGCTGCAGATGACTTGTGAGGTACATTCCAAAAGGGGCATTGTACTTTATAATGGGTCTAATGAGTGTCGAGTAGAGGGGAACAATGACCTTTTTTTTTCCTGGATGAGAACCCTTTTTTGATGAGGTGTGCCACGTAGAAGGACTTCCTGACTACTGTGGCAATGTGACTATCAAAGGAGAGACTACTGTCCACCTGGGCCCCAAGGTCTCTTATCACACATTTGGTTTTAAGTAGATTGCTACCTATGTGGTAGTTCATGGGTACAGAGTTTTTACCAAAGGGGATGACACTGCACTTTTTGGCAGTGAGCTTGAGGCCATGGCTCTGACACCAGGCATCTGTCTCAGTGAGGCCCTTCTGTAGGATGACCACATCATTTGGGGACTTGACTATGGCTCCTTGTTTGCAGTCATCTGAGAACTTCATTAGCCAGAGGCCTTCTGTGTTAGCCTGTACTTCAGAGAAGTAGATACCAAACAAGAGAGGACCCAGGACTGAACCCTGTGGTACTCCATTTGTCACTGCTTGAGGTCAGATTTGGAGTCTGCATCTTTTACAGTGTGGGTTCTGTCAGTGAGCCAGTTGGCAACCCATCTTGTGATGTAGGGATTTATACCTAGCATAGTGAGTTTAGTTATAATTCCAGAATGGGGAAGGGTGTTGAAAGCCTTGGCAAGGTCAAGATAGGCTGTGTGAATCACCTTACCCTCATCTACGGCTTTGGTGACTGCCTCAAAGAAGTCGATCAGGTTCAGGAGGCATGATCTGCCTTTCACATACCCGAAATGGATGGGATCCAGAGTTTGGAGGTTGTAGAAATACAGATAAAACAAGTGTTGAAATGAAAACTATGGAAAATATTAATTATTGACAAACTAATTTTCACTAAATATCTAAACTAAGTTGGAAAAAAAGGGAAAATAATGATGGTAAAATAATAATAAAATATTAGTAGCAGTATAAACCATAAAAAGAGCCATAGCATACCTTGATACCTCTTAACCTTAAAACAGGCAGGATATATGTGTGTTCATTTAAACCAGGATACCCAAAGGCATTTAATTTAAATTTCCAAAATAATTCTCTACTTTCAACCCTGGTTTCCCAGGGACCACCCCATTCATTGTGGAACAGCCTCCAGAATCCCAAACATGAATTTGTTAAAACCAGCGCATGAGAAAGAATGTTTGTACAAGAGTTGTTGAAGTTGTGTTTCAAAATATCATGACAGTGTTTATAAATCTGCTTTCAAAACTGTCTCAATGTCTTGCTAATGAAAAACATGGACAGTTAAAGCACAATGCGATGCAAATCATACTTTTGCAGTGGCAGTTACCATCTGTAAGAGTGAGATTAGATTGGCAAAAATTATCCAAAGGCACATGTTCTTGTTGTAACACATAGGGACATTGTCCACAAGCCCCACATTTATGTGTACCTCTATGTAGTTTGTTGGAAGGGGAAGCAATATCTTTTCAAACCAACTTTTGACATTTTTTCTTATGTTGAACACAATTGTAGGTGATTCCCTTAAAATGTTACAACCCTCATTGCCCACTTTAACAATATTCCAATTCCTTTGGATGATGTATTTAATGATTTTAAAATCAGAATTATTTGTAACTACTGAAGAGTTAGAATATTTAGCAGAATTTACCTGTACTTCTTGTGTGGAAGGGGAGTGAGTTTTCTGAATGATCCAAGACTAAAATGGGCAGAAATCTACTACACTAACATCTGGAAACTTCCTGTCAGATAGAGGCTAGAAAACTAGGGGGGCAACCCCTATCTTGAAACATCATCAACATCAGCCCCCTTTTTCCCATTTTCTACATGGGGTCAGGGTATGGTGTTAACTGTCACCATCACTCTTGATTCAATGCCATACTCCTGCCTTGTTCAACACCCATGCCTGAGTGTCACAGAACTTCTTTCACACAATCTATCCACCGCTTTGATGGATGTTCTCATTTCCTCTTACCTTCTTCCTGTCTGTCCCACATCTTCTTCACTGGATTGTCTTCTGCTTTTTGCACGTGTCTAAATCATTATAATCTGTTCTCTTTGATCTTTTCTGCAATTGGAGCTACTTTGGCTTCTGCCCTTATGTCCTCATTTCTTCATCTGTCCCACAGTGTGCATCTTACCACCATTCTCAGGCACTTCATTTCCATCACCTCTAACTTCTTTATCTGCTCTGCCTTAACTGTTCAGGTTTCTTTTCCAAACAGTAGTACTTGTCACACCACTGTCTTGTATACCTTAATTTTCAGCTTCTTTGGCATTCTTCTGTCATCGACTACATCTGACACTCTATGCCAGTTGGCTGCAGCTTCTGTGAGCTTTGACCTCTTCATTCAGACTTCCCTTCTCCTTAACCACCCCTCCCAGATACTTGAAAATATTTATCTGTTCCACTATCTTCACTTCTATCTCAATTCTCAGCTTCATCTGATTTCCCCAATTTGCTGCCATTACCACTGTCTTATCTGTGGTTAGTTTCATCCCATGAGCCTTCAGTTTTTGATTCTATTCCCCTATCCTTGAGGAGATTCTTGCACAGAGTCTACCTGTAATGTCACATCATCTGCATACAGCAACTTTGTTCATCTGTCCCCTGCAACGTGTTTGCTAGTGTAGTCCATCACCAGTATGAACAGCAGTATGCTCAGAGCTGAACACTGGCGTACAGCCACTCCCACTGGAAACCCCTTTGTGAGGCCAAACACTGTTCGTACTTGAGTAATTGGGTTCTTGTACATAGCCTGCACTAATTCTACCAATGTTTCTGGGACTTTATACTACCGCAGTACTGTCCAGATCAACTTTTTTGAGTCCTTGTCATATGCTTTCTCCAAAACTTATTAAACATATTAAAAATATAGTCACATTCTTTTGTAAATATGTCATAAGTTGGGCTCATTCTTCCCATCCTTAATAATTTAACTTTGAAGATATTCTTTTCATAAAACAAGGGATGATGACTCTTGAAATGTTGGTATGTGTTGGAGAAAATGGGTTTCCTGAAAATGGATGGCTGAAAACAGTTATGGACCTTATCTTTCCAAATGTTTTCTCAAAGTTGTCAACTTTCTTGTCTCATAACACCAATATATGTCCCTTAAATATCACTGCTTTAACATAAACATCACCCTATTTAGATTTGAAGATCGACCATGAGATGGGTAGGCCAATCTATAACCGAATGACATAGGTTATTTCAACCACAAAAAGAGAAATTGGCTAGGATTAAAATATCCCACAATGGCAGCCAGCCTAGCACTTCTTTATAAACCTATAATAACTTGACACCATGGCATTAACATGACACATTTGAAGATTATTATCAGTATTTGCCAGACATATTATGAATAAGAGAAAGTAGATTACATATACTCAAGATCCGGCATTGTATAATTTTATATTAATTGTCCAAGATAAGCATTTCCTCACAGTTTTCCTTTGTAATTCCCAAGTAGGTGTGTAGTTGAAATGAATATTTGCAACGCAGGTGTGTAACTGAAAGGGATATTTGCAACAGTTAAGCTAAATTATGTCAAAATATTTTTTTTTTTGCAATACTACATTTGTTTTTTGTCTCTTTCTTGAATGAGCATTATTCTCTGTTTTATGTTTTAAGCTCCAAAAGGTTTATTATTTTTGTTTAAAAAACATCTTTACTGAATTATCACTTGTGACATAAGCAAATGTACATTTAAAAGTAATCAAACCATATTAACAAGTTCACATTTACAAATATTATACATCACATATATTATTCAATATAATATAATCAAGCCAACATTATATGAATTGTTCAATTCCTACCTTCTCTTAAACCTAATTTCTCCTCCAATACATTTTTCTGCATGTATTGTTACCACAATTTTCATTTTTCTATGCAATTTACTCCAACCCTTTTCTAAAGATCCCACTTCCAGTTCTTTTATCTCTGTTACAATATTCACTACTTCAAGTTTAGTTGGTTTAAACTTTGATTTCCATTTTCTAATAAAGGCTTTTTTGGTAGCCACCAAAATTAAACTTAACAAGGTTGTACTATGTCTAGGCAATTCAGATCCTGTATCCCAGCTCAAAACTGTTATTCCATTAATTAGTCATTTGTTTACCCAGCATTCCTTTCATACTACTCTGTAGGAAATTTTAAAGTCTGTCAACTCATTACACTCTGAGAACATCTGCTCCTATGTACCTCTTTCTTCCCCATTACACCTCCAACAGTTGCCATCTACTTTGGAAAAATTAATTGGAGTCTGCTTGGAGAATAAAAATACATGGATGTAATTGTCATTTGGATTGATTTTGATACATTTGCATATTAAACTGTTATGTACTTCATATGAATTACAGATGAATGTGTACTCATAAGCACAGTTGGGTCATAGGCATTAATTAATAAAACTGCTACAAAGGTCATCTTCTAAATCAATCAATGTAATCCATGACTTTTTGTTAACTCTGTTCTTTCTGACACACCCTCAGTACAGATGTGAAACACTAATTATTCCTGCAGTAAGACTAATCATTGATACTTGCAAGCCCTTAGCAAGTAACATTTCTCACTGCTTGTTCTTGCACTGCTGAGGCATGTGCACTGAATCATGTCATTTATCACACCATGTTTACCTTCCCAGCACTTAGTGCAGGGTGTTTGATTCATGAATGCTAATGATCTGACATCTTATCTGCATATTTACAGTGCTCACAGGAGTGAATCTACAGTATATAAGCTCATTGTACTGGTAAAGCACTTGTATCATAGCATGGTTTGGATCCAGAGACTTCAATTCTGCAGTCTCACAGAGACTTCAATTCTGCAGTCTCACTACTGCTATTGCAATTGATTAGCTACTTTCATGAAAATGTATGTGAAGGTATGGGATGTTTATTAAAAAATGAATTGTTTTGAACATATCTATTATGAACATACATGTTTTTGTCATCCTTAAAACAATTTAGAATTGCTTTTATTTATTTATTTTTTTTTTGGGAGGGGTGGATTTTAGAGTTGTGTATTACTATGTGTAGTCCTAGACAGGAATACTTTTAATTTCTGTTCATGATGCCTGCATACATCCATATTTGTTTTCTGTTGAGTCTCTTCACTTAATTTTCTAACACATATATCTGTTTCTCTTATTTTTCAATGCATACAAGGATATAGCACCAAGACATCTTGATCACATAAACCACCATTCACAAATGCAGAGAATGAGTAGATAGTGAAAGCCCTCTGATGACACTGATCACACCTATTAGAAAGATGCAAATCTAATGGATGGTCAATAATGTGAATCCTGTGGGAGACCATGGTCATGAAAATGGAAAAATTATACAATGTGGCAGTGATATGATCACAAAAGCAAAGAACAGAACCTCAGCTATAGCATGGGATATAGATCCAGACAGCTCATCAGGGGCTCCAGAAGCATGGCTGATGTAGGTGCTGAGGTGGAGGATGACCAGATGGTGGCTACTGGTGAAGATCCAGGTATGCCACATTAATAACTATTATATATATATATATATATATATATATATATATATATATATATATATATATATATATATATATATATATATATATATATATATATATATATATATATATATATATATATATATATATATCCCCTTCAGTGGGTCCCCTTCACATGATCAGCATTTCAGAATGTTGAAGACCATATGGCCGAGACCATATGATCGACATTCGAAATGTCAACCATGCAAAACCGGAATCTCTGTATAGTGCAGAATGGAAAGATTTCCATCTTCCACACTGTAGTGCAATGTCGGAGTTGATATATTTCAGTTCTGGGGGTTTGGGGGTGGAGCGTGAAGGTAAGATTTTGTTGTGTTTTTTTTTCAGTGGTCACCATTTTGAATGTCAGTCATATGGTCTCAGCCGTATGGTCTTCAACATTCTGAAATGTCGACCATATGAAGTAGATCCATATATATATATATATATATATATATATATATATATATATATATATATATATATATATAAGAGAGACAGAGGAAATGGGAACATAAGGGAAGTGGAGAGAAAGTTGCTGTATAAGATGTTTCTTAATATGCATATGTAAAGTGGATTTGTTGTTGCTGTGTCACTGACATTGTAATACATATAAATTCCCCTTCATCTCCATTTTGTTTGACTAGGTACATCTGGTACTGATTTTCCATGACCAACTGCAAATAGTAGGCATTTTTGTTTTCTATCACTGTACTTAAAGTAGATTTAATTGCATGTATTACTGCTTAACTTTTTATTTTATTTTTTTTTTTGCATAACATATGTTTGATCAGTTTTTATTCTATTTCTCTTTGTTGTGTTAGTTACTTGTTATCATAGATGAGCCTGCTACTGGCACAGTGGAACTCCTACTGCTTGATGTCAGAGTATCAGTAGCCTCTGATGACGATGGTGGTGATGAAGAGGCACAATCTGGGGATGCAGAGGGTCAGTCTGACACTGCGGTTGTGGCTTACACATCCCCTTCCTATATTTTGGACACAGTCATTATACCTCCATATGCCCATGACACAAAGCCCTCAGAGATAAGAGAGGCTGAGGATGACACAGGTGATCAAGGTAGTGTGGTTCCTCCAGAAGCAGAGCTGGCTGAGTCTCCCCCTTACCATTGTGAGGGTAAAGTACTACACACAGACATTGTTACAGGTAATTGGAGAAGTCCTGCTGTCCACCCTCCTCCTGATGTTGGAGTGTCAGTAAGTGCTGCACAACATATCTGTAGGGTTGCCATGAGGCACAGGAGTGTTCCACCAGGGACTCAGAAGAGATAGCACTAGTACTGCATGTTGTGCATTTTGACACGTGGGACCGCCTGAACCATGTAGGTGACTCCTTGGGCAGAATGAGTGACACACTGGATCAGGCATTGCCTGTAATGGAATGTCTGCTGGGGAAGGGTCAGCAACCAGGTGGCTGGACAGCTACTACATCATTAGGTGTTAGCCAATGGATCTAGGACAGCTGAACAAAAGTTCAACAGTCCAAATCCACTATCACTGAACACACTTTAACGAAAGCGCTTTCACCGAAAAAGCGTTTTCGTTAAAGTGTGTTAAAAAAAAAAATTACATTTATGATTTTGCAGCACCCCACACACCCCCTACTTTTATATTCTCACTTCGAGGTTGCACTACAGTGGGGAAAAAGGAATTTTACCTTATTCCCACTGTAGTGCGATCTCCGCATCAGGCATATTTACGCGAAAGTGCTTCAAGCACTTTTGCATAAGTATGCCTGGCCATTTCACATTCAGTAAAACGGCCACTTGAGCATTGGTCCTAGACCCTAGCCAACATAGTCATGCCAGATCTGGTTCCCATAGTGCTACTACTTTCACTGCTCTGTCAGTGACTGGAGTGTTCAAACCCAGATCTAGTAGGCCTTGTAGTAATTAATGTTCACGGTCATGTACATAGTCATGATGAGAGCTCATCCTACAGACAATATTCACATTCAGGTAACACCCCGACTTTTATTTAGGGCCATAGAACTAGCAATGCAACTCCTGGCAGAGGTAGTTTTCATGGTCGGGGTGACAGTGGTGGATTGGTTACTCTATCATATGTTACACATACCCATCCAACATGCCAGTAAGTAGTGTTAGCACACGTGCCTTGATTGTTTCATGCAAACCTACATATATTAAAACTCATTTTGGCCATACCATCTAACAGCCACACAGACACAAACATTAAATAAACATTGCCACTAACTAATATGAATCTGTTGTTACTGGCCCTGACAATTGTATGCTGAAAAAATTTGCTTTCACACTTTCACTCCTTTAAAGCTAGGCTTGTCCTCTTGCAACCACCCCACCGCTATGCTATGCAAGTGAAGATTACTGTGTCCTACCCTTTGTACATTTCTTTGTAGCTTATGGTTGCCTGTATCTAATGGACTGAGTGGACAGCTAACACTTCCTTACTCAAATGCTTGCTTTAATCAAATGTATTTTATTTATATATTTTCCTCCTCAGTTTTAAATAACTTTTATGTACTTCTTGACCCTTATTGTATTTGTTGTTTTATTCTTACTAAGGCAATCCTATTAGATAGTAATTATTCCTTCCTCTTAAACTTGTGCATATGTTAATATTGACTAGTTCACTGCTGGGTTATCTACATTGGTCAGCTGTAATGTGGGATGCACAATATTGGGAAGAATCATATACTTATACACTTATATTGCATAAATCACTTACAAGTTACTATTGACATTTCTGTCGAGTTGAGCCATGTTTCATATTAGTGACATCAATATTTGCCTGCGAGAGTAATCATTTATATACTTCTTTTTTACAGGTTCAGCACTTACCTTGGTTAATATCACAGCTACAATATGTGTACTTGAGGATTGACTTTGTCTGACAGGACATGGTTAAGTAAATGTTGAGGACTTTGCAGGCATCAGTTTTACTATTTGTCAAAGGAAAAAACTTCAAAGACCAATACACGTAAGGTTTAGTTAAGGCACATTTAATAACTTGCTGCAAGGAGACAAAAACATGCAAATACAGGATTTTGCCTAACTACTAACAGGAAGTATGCTCATTCTTATACTGTTTTACAAGACATGGCCTTCTATGGCTGACGTAATAAAACACAACTTTCAGTATTGTTCTACAGCAGATGTTACACAGATTTTCTGCTGACATTACTAGATTTGTGAGAAAGTTTTTGAGAAAAACAACCTGGCCTTGGTGGGCACTAATCCGTTTACAGGCTTCTATTGTACAGTGTTACATTTCAAGGTACTTTTCTAACTCGGATACAAGCAAATGCTGATTGCAGTTCATATTTTCAAGCAGGCTTTGTCCTAATTATCTATAGCTTCTACAGCTGTGCATTTTCTCACAGCACAAGCAGAACTTCTTGTCTAAGTTTCATAACATTTATACAAGTAGTATTGTTCTATTCATTATTTTCCTAACGCAAGTAGAAATCATGTGCTTCTCAGTAAATTTCCAAGGCACAAGCAAAGATTTTAGCTAACAATACAAGGTCAGAAAGCATCTGCAGTTTGTACAGATTTATGCAGTATGAAATAGAATAAATGTGTTAACCCTTTTCAGGCTCTAAATGCACTAAGCATATTACTAATACACACATTAATACATATTTTCTGACACTATTTATATGTGCTTAGGATCTTAGGTTTTTACTTAGGTAGTAATTGTATGTGCTATCCTTTACCTCTTAGCCAGAGCCTTGGCATACATACCCAAATCTACCAGGATCATCTGCAGCTGGTGTTTCTTCCTCACACTCCTCATTTGTTTCTGCTGGAGATGCTTGTCCTGCCTGTGGCCATGGAAGCTGTGGTTTGGGGCCTTTTTGTCTTTGTTGCAGCTGGTTCCTGGCAATGATATTGTGCAATATGACACAGACTGTAAGTTTTTTGGCCAAGGTGGCTGAGTTGTACGGAAGGGTACCTCCTGATGTGTCTAGACACCAGAATCTTGTTTTGAGAAAACTGAATATATGTTCTATAATAGTTCTATATTGAACATGGGCCCCAACATGGGCATTGTATCCTTGCTCAGTGGGGTTGTGTGAGTTTCTCACGGGTATTATGAGTCAAGGTTCCAGAGCATAACCTGCATTTCCTATTAGATACTCTTGTGAAAGTTGCCCCTAGCAAACTTTAGGTACAGGTCACAGGTATGCCATATATGGGAGCTGTGAAAATTGGCAGAGTTACCTGCACACACAGTGTAAAGTGATCCCTTGGGTATTATAGACCACCTGACAGTTGATAGAATGTTAGCCTTTCCTGTTGATATACCCCTGTTCCTGTTCAATTGGCAGGGATTTTATTTCTACATATTTATTTTCTATGGCCCCCAAAACCTCAGGGAATTGTGCTGTGGCTTGCAATTGTTGTATGGTTCTTGCGTTCTCCTCTGGGGTACATGGAAATCAGATATGATCCCTTGTCTGTTGTAGCCTTTCCTTTAGACATTGTTGTAATATTCTAGAGGCTGAGGCCTGTGACCACTTAATATATCTCCTGTAGGTCTCATAATGCTACACACACCCCTTGGTTTCCACTGGGATGGGCACTCCATGATTTTCTTGGGGCCTCATGTGAAGGCTGCAGAGTTTGCATATGTCCGCTGTGGTATAGCAGTCCAGCCTTTATTGCTCTACAGTTTCTGTGCCATGCAAGCCATGATAAGACAAATAGGGCCTAAACACTCTTCTCCTTCTAGGCTGAGGTCTGCATGTAGCAACAGCAGCAGCAGCTTGTGGTAAAGCCTGTCACAGATAGAGGTTAATGATGGCAGCAGTAACCTATAACATTTTTTTTCTAAATGTCTTTGTGACTGAATCCAAAAAGTATTGTAAAGGAAGGCAAAGTGAGAACTGAGTGTACATGTACACTTCCTAGTTCCTCTTAAATGGAAATGAAGTGTAACTTTGAGAATTGTATGGGGAACAGGAGCTTTCTGCCTGGTTTGCCACCTATGTTTCTGATGGAAACATGCAGCCTGTAAACGGTTCATTTCCCAAGCCCCTGTTTACAAATCTTTGATTTCTCACTCCCTTCTTTACACTTACTAAATGCACCAGATCCTGTCAGAGATGGATGGTTAGGTTTAAAAGGGCCCCCACATAGACACACCTATGAATGTATACTTTCTTGTATCACTCCACCATGTTGGACTGCTTAGTTAGCATGCAATTCAGCTACTTATGCCTTAGTTAGCATATTGTGCTGCTTATCTTTGTTTTGAGGGTGGGTACTAAGTGCAGAGCTCGTTAATGAATACCAAATAGCAACTGAGCACTACATGCAGGCTTTCATTAATCTGGCCCACTAACTGTTAAGTTCCTAGTCAAACACAGTAAAAAAAGGTCACAAAAAAGTCCAAAGCAAATAAAGACAAAAACAACCTTTATATTCTATACTATAAAAAGTGACTTAAAAAACAGCATCAGCTCTTTCTTTTTTCAATAAAATATGTCAACACTTGCATAATACTATGGATTTCATAGAAGCATATAGGTATTCCGGTCTAAATGAGGCTGTTAGTATATTTCCTATATTGAAGTTAAAATCAATGGAGAGATAACCTTCAGTTTTTGAAAAAAAACTTTTAGTGTATAGATATAGCTCTATAAAATTTGTTGATGCTGTTTTTTTTTTAAGTCAGTTTTTATAGTGGAGAATATAAAGGTATATACATAATTTGGAAAGGGTTGTATTATCTGATGAACTATGGCTTTAAAAAGTGATTTACTTTTTAGAGTTTTGGATCACATGACATTTTGTTATATAAGTATGTGTTTCATTTTACTGATTTGAATCTGAAGAAGTTTTAATGGTTTAAAACAAAAATGCTTATACCAACAATAAAAACAACCCCGGGATTCATGAAGCTCGGCGCAAGGCCGGCGTAAGGCCTGCGCCGGCGGTGCATGGAATATCCGGCGCAGTAGCGCCACATACATATTAATGAGAGTGCACCGGAATCACAGACACGTGCGTAGTGTACGTGAGCGAGCCCAGGTAGGATCGTCTGGGCGTGTCTAAGCGGCAGGAGGTGAGCAACCTAATGTGCTGACAGCCACGGTCCGCCCACAATAGTAATGGCAGCAGCCAGGTCCGTGCAGAATGAAGCGCGCGTACAGTGCGCATAACATAGTCCCGTTCCAAATTAGCGGAGAAGCAAATAGAAGCCACCAAGGCATAAGTGTACCCGTTCAAGGAGCAAAGGATACGCATAAGACCGCCTCCGTCCGCAATGCACTGTCAGTGTTTACACTCAGAGAAGGTGTACAGCCGCATGTCAGCGCCGCACCGACATAGGAGCAGCGACTAAGGTGACCACCTGTCCCACTTTGTTTGGGGCAGTGGCTCCATGGACAGTTGTGTCCCGAAAAAGCGTATTAGAAATGGCTGATGTGCTACGAGTGTAGGACACAATGATATCCGTATGTAATGTAATGGTAGCATGAATTGGTTATTTCTGTAACAGAAATACCGAAATGACACAATAAACAGAATAAGCAAGGAAATTGCCACAATAATAAGCAAATTATTTAGGCAAACAAGTGAATTTCTATGCTATATAGTGACCCGTTTGTATGTGTCGGCCTGTAAAGGCAGATGTGAGTCGGAAATATCCCAGATCGGAAAATGGAAAGGTGGAAACCCCAGCAGCGACATGGGCATGGTCACCAGGGTTACCTGCTGTCCCAAAGTGCCATGGACAGTCCCTGATTGGACAGTCGTGTCCCTGCAACAATCGTAAAAATGGAAAATGACCTGCGATCCCCTGCCCCGCAAATTCCCGCAATATACGTGTAAATACTCGCATAAGACATATACATTACGGTATGGAACACAGACATGGCATAAGAAAATAAATAAGGAACCGAAGCACTAACAGAATAGGGTCATGGTATGGCAAACAAGTGAAGTTCTGTCTACTGCACTAGCCCTGGGTATGTGTAGTCCTGCAAATTCGAAGTGTCCACATAACATGCCCCACTATGGGCATTGGAAAAGGTGCCAACCATAATGGTCACAAGCAGTAGTGACAGTACATAGCCGGGTAGCTGTGCCGACATAACAACAGTAAGGAAGCAAGATACCCCAAACACAGGCAAACATGTGCATAGCAACATATCCCAGACCCAGCAACATCTCTGTTGCATACACTGGATGGTGTATGATGAAGTGTAATATCCAGAAGCAGAACCCATGCATTCGGATGTACTACACAATAGCCTCATTGTACATGTCAGTCACACCCATGTATACCCCAGCACCCAAACCTGCTAGCATCCGTGTGCAGCTATACAACCACACACAATGTGCATACCTGAACTGTGGTAAGATGTTTGTGTTAGGCAATGGCAGCGGGCAAATCATTACCCACATGTCAGCAACCCACCGCAGGTACAGATATGTAAATGGCTGCATGTGAATGTGTCAGCAGAATGTGTACATCCGGCATGTAGTATGTACCCGTCCAAACCATCTAGGTTTGCATACGACCACGGTGCACATAAGTGTACACATGTGGACAAGTCGGTCGTTGGACCACCGCATCGGCGATTATCTTTGCAGTGAAGTCGATCACATATAGCGGAACAGGTGCCTAACACACAGGACATCCTAACAGGGTGCTACAGGCAAAGAAGGGAAACTGGGACATCACATGTGGAGATTAAGCGTGGCTGGACGGACAAATACACACGGTCAAGGTAAAGGATGGAACAACATGCATATGGCTGGATGGATGTTGTTCGTAAAATATATAGAAACACATATGAAGTTCCAGTTTACACTCGAAATACTATATAATGTATTGAATTGTACCGTACAATATGGCAGCAGAACTAAGCCTGCATGTAATTGGTGAAGCTAAGCTGTACTGTGATGGAATTCTGAACCTGGCAGTAAGCAGGACAGCAGGCTCATGTCTGTCATCATTAATTATGTGCTGGGTTACAGAACAATAAATGTATGTACATGCATAACAGCACTCCTTCCCCAGAGGAGGATGGCCTTGTGAGCTCAATGGAAGATAGCAGTACAACTCCCTACCAGACAGACAAAGCAGCGTATCAAGAAATTAACTGTCCACTGAATCGTAACAGTCTAGGGTCCTTGAAACAGCTACAATCACAAAGGATACTGTAATGTACAAGGTGCCTTGCAAGGCTGTGTTATTCCCATGAGAAAACAATTTAAGTTCCCATGATGTACACAGTCTGGGGTTGTTGTTCCGATAATAAAGTGGCAATACCTCCCAATCGTGACCTCTGGGTATGGTATGAAAGTGGTTGTTAACCTGCAACATTGGATGTATAGCATTGGTTTCTGGTGTCGGAAGACATGGTTCCTGTAGCACAACACAGTATGGGTAGTCAAGCACACATACACGATTGCTGAACACACAGCATCAGTGAAACCCAATGCTCACAAGGACACAGTCCGACAAGCTCTACACTTTACATATGCACAGTGGTGTCCAGTGTAGGACCCAAAAATTGTGGAAAGAACCAAATTATGTCTTATTTCAATGCGTACCTGAAATCAGTGTCGTCACAGGTACACATATGCACCGCAAGAGTGTTTAATGTTGCTGATAGCTATGCATGTAATGCAGCACAGATGCACAGCAATACCCAGGGTACCGGGTCCATAGAACTGCGCCCACATCACAGTCCGCACACATGGCGGATGTGTAATGGGTACTGTCAATTGTTGCAGGCAAGGGATTCTGGGTGTGTAGACTCTGTGCTTTCGGTGTTGTTCGCAGGCAATCCTTTCTCCGCCCGTGGGAGGGATGTGTCGTATCACCTGCCTTACTCTCCGCTAATAATGCAAACCATACTCCGGAGAATGCTAAATGTAGGTGTGTAATGTGTACAGCCCTATACTACTGTCCAGTAGGCAATTGTCATGGATGGACACCCGTATGGCCAGAATGGCACCCACAACTGCAAACCGGGTAAATGACATAGCTGCGGGAAGGCATAACACAGGAAATACACATAGGGACTACAGTTGACATTCCACATACAAAGCAGGACCGTCGTGCCAACACCGGCGTACACAGCACTCAATCTGCCAGCAACAGACTGAGGAGCATCCGCTACCGTACAAGCGTAACAGATGTGCGACCTGTGGAACACATACTAATGGCACACACACAGCGTCAAGTAGGATATGTAAACTATGGCTTTCCCACCTATGAAGACAACATGGTTAAATGAATGCATAGGTAAGCAACATGTTCTGGTGGTGTTATAGTGGAAATACAGTGGCGGCTATGTCACATTGGGGGGTCTGCGGTTTAAATGGAGCATTTGCTAACCAGCATCTTTGGATGTATGTAATTTGTCCACAGTAGTAAATCACCTGGTTATGTAGCACCATGTGGAATGGGTAGTCCAACAGACATCCGCGATTTCTGAACACACAGTATCAGTGAAACCCACTGCTCACAAGGACACAGTCCGACAAGCTCTACACTTTACATATGCACAGTGGTGTCCAATGTAGGACCCAAAATTTGTCTAAAGACAGGAATGCCGCCTTCTTTCAACACTTAAGTGAACTCATTGTCGTCACAGGTACACATATGCACATAAGCGTGTTTAATGTTGCTGATAGCTGTCCATGTAATGCAGCACAGATGCACAGAAATACCCAGGGTACCGGGTCCATAGCACTGCATCCACATCACACTTCCGCACACATGGCGGATGTGTAATGGGTACTATCAATTGTTGCGGTCAAGGGATTCTGGGTATGTAGACTCTGTGCTCGGTGTTGTTCGCAGGCAATCCTTCCTCCGCCCTGTGGGAGGGATGTGTCTTGTAGCACCTGCCTTACTCTCCGCTAATAATGCAAACCATACTCCGGAGAATGCTAAATGTAGGTGTGGAATGTGTACAGCCCTATACTAGTGTCCAGTAGGCAATTGTCATGGATGGACACCCGTATGGCCAGGATGGCACCCACAACTGCAAACCGGGTAAATGACATAGCAGCGGTAAGGCATGACACAGGAAATACACATAGGGACCACAGTTGACATTCCACATACAGAGCGGACTGTCGTGCCAACACCGGCGTACACAGCACTCAGTCTGCCAGCAACAGACTGAGGAGCACCCGCTACCGTACAGCGGAACAGATGTGCGACCTGTGGAACACATACTAATGGCACACACACAGCGTCAAGTAGGATATGTAAGCTATGGCATTCCCACCTATGAAGACAACATCGTTAAAGCTATGCTTAGCTAAGCAACAAGTTCGGGTGCTGTTATATTGGAAATACAGTGGCGAATATGTCCCATTGGGATGTCTGCGGTTTATATGAAGCAGTTGGTAACCAGCATCTTTGGATGTATGTCATTTGTTCACAGTACTAAATCAGCTGGTTATGTAGCACCATGTGGAATGGGTAGTCAAACAGACATCCGCGATTCCTGAACACACAGTATCAGTGAAATCCACTGCTCACAAGGACACAGTCCGACAAGCTCTACACTTTACATATGCACAGTGGTGTCCATTGTAGGACCCAAAAATTTGTCTAAAGACAGCTCTTCCGCCTTATTTAATCACCTAACGGAACTCATTGTAGTCACAGGTACACATATGCACATAGCGTGTTTAATGTTGCTGATAGCTGTCCATGTAATGCAGCACAGATGCACAGAAATACCCAGGGTACCGGGTCCATAGAACTGCATCCACATCACACTTCCGCACACATGGCGGATGTGTAATGGAGTACTATCAATTATTGCGGTCAAGGGATTCTGGGTATGTAGACTCTGTGCTTTCGGTGTTGTTCGCAGGCAATCCTTCCTCCGCCCTGTGGGAGGGATGTGTCTTGTAGCACCTGCCTTACTCTCCGCTAATAATGCAAACCATACTCCGGAGAATGCTAAATGTAGGTGTGGAATGTGTACAGCCCTATACTAGTGTCCAGTAGGCAATTGTCATGGATGGACACCCGTATGGCCAGGATGGCACCCACAACTGCAAACCGGGTAAATGACATAGCAGCGGTAAGGCATGACACAGGAAATACACATAGGGACCACAGTTGACATTCCACATACAAAGCGGACTGTCGTGCCAACACCGGCGTACACAGCACTCAGTCTGCCAGCAACAGACTGAGGAGCACCCGCTACCGTACAAGCGGAACAGATGTGCGACCTGTGGAACACATACTAATGGCACACACACAGCGTCACGTAGGATGTGTAAACTATGGCATTCCCACCTACGAAGACAACATGGTTAAATGAATGCATAGGTAAGCAACATGTTCGGTGGTGTTATATTGGAAATATAGTGGCGGATATGTCCCATTGGGATGTCTGAGGTTTATATGAAGCAGTTGGTAACCAGCATCTTTGGATGTATGTCATTTGTTCACAGTACTAACTCAGCTGGTTATGTAGCACCATGTGGAATGGGTAGTCAAACAGACATCAGCGATTGGGAACATACACCAGCAGTGAAAAGCACTGGGCAGGTGGACACAGTCCAGCAACATCTAACTTGACATATGCACATCGGTGTCCATTGTAGGACCCAAAATTCTGTTCAGAGAATGCCTGCTAGCTTCCTGCATTACTCATGTGACCTAATTGTCGTCACCACGTCACAGGTACACATAGGCACGCATAGCGTGTTCAATGTTGATGATAGCTGTCCATGAACTGCAGCACACATGCACAGAAATACCCAGGGTATCGGGTCCATTCAGCTGCGTCCACATCACACTGCAGCACACATGAAGGATGTGTAATGGGTACTGTCCACTGTTGCAGTCAAGGGAGTCTGGGTATGTAGAATCTGGCCTCGGTGTTGTTTAGCAGGCAATCCTTTGTCCGCCCGTGGGAGGGGCGTGTCGTAACACATCGTCACTCTCCGCTAATAATGCACACCATACTCCGGGAATGCAAAATGCAGGTGTGAAATGTGTACAGCCCTATACCAGTGTATAGTAGGCAATTCACATGGATGGACAAGCGTATGACTAAGATGGCACACATAAATGCAAACCGGTGGAATTACACTGCCGTAGTAAGGCATTACACAAGTCATACACATAGGGACTACAGTTGACATTCCCCATACAAGAAACACAGACAACCAGCCGATGAAGTCCAAAGCAAAGCCGAGGTACTGTAGGGCCCGTCAGTGACCAACCAGAGCACACCAAGAATTAAAGGCAGTCACCATAGTCTATTGGAGCCCGCCGTCTGCTTCATAAGCAGACTTATTCAGACTACATACAATGCAGTCCAACCTACTACATTTACAAGCATTAATTGGTTGGTACATTAGATGTGCTAGGTACTAATTACATGCCTTAAAGGCAGACAAGCGAACAAACCTTACTTGGGTTACACATCCCACACAGTGAGGACATCAGACATTGCTTGAAGGTACAGTCTTCATCGGAAAATGGAAATATATGTACATATATGAAACATGAACCAACATAAAATGTTTTCCAAATGTCTGACTGTGTAAGCTACATATATATGTCCTACGGATTGTGCCAATATATTAACAGAACTGCAGACACCTAGTAATATGAATGAACCATAATATATACACATAAACCGTATGATTATGACTACTGTAAAATAGACCAGCGAAATGTAAAGATTCACAATGTGCTAATGTAACATTCATATAGAAGGTTACTTAAATAAGTGAATCGAGACATCCATGTGTAAATACTAACAGAAGGCCAGCGAGGTGCTTGCCCTCACATGTACTGGGATGTCGTTCCACAGCATAGTGAGTGTCTGGGTGATGAATCCGTCCCAACAACACGTTCGATTAATGACAGTGTCAAGGTGTGCGTCAGCTCCCGTTGTGGTTGTGAGGATCTACCTTATTTCGTGAAGCATAGTCATCAGATCTGGGTTCGACTTAGCCGTGCATGCCAGGCACGGGTCACCTCTGGGCAAGTGGTATGCAACTGTATACAGCTGGAATTCTTTCAGTCGGTCAGTATAACACATATACCTGAGACCCTGCATCCGTTTGTCGAAGAACTGTTGGTGCCTTTCCAGCTGCTGCAGGTGTTGGGTCAGATACATTCTGAACGGGGCATTGTACCCAATCATAGGTCTATTGTGTGATCAGTACATGGGCACAATGACCTCCCTGATCTAGATGTGAATCCCTTCATGATGATGTGGGCAATGTGGAAGGTCTACCTAACTATGTTAGCAACATGTGTGTCTAACGAGCGGTTAACAACAACACGTGTCGCCAGATCACTGGTAACCCCCTCCGTGCTCAGTGGACTGCCACCTATATGGTAGCTCGGGGTAACCTTGTTCATCGAAGGGTATGCCTATGCATTTCCTGGCATTTAGCTGTAGGACATGTCTCTGGTACCACTTATCCACATCTGTGAGGCACTCCTGAAGGATATCTGTGTCAGATGTGTGTCTGACTTTGGCATCCGGTTTGCAGTCGTATGCAAACATTGTCACCATAACCCCCTGTGTATGCGTGTACATTGGAAGCGTAGATGCTGGAAATAGTGGACCCAGGACTGAGCCCCATGGGACACCACCTGTGACTGGCTGTGAGTATGACATGGCGCCAGCAACTATGGCCATGTGTGTTCTGTGACTTAGCCCGTTTGCAACCCATATGGCGATGTATGGATTTACATTCAAGATGGCGGGTTTATCAAGTATACCGAGGGGGTATTGTGTCGAAGGCCTCTGCCGGGTTGAGGTAGGCTGTATGGACTGCTTTACCCTCAGCAATGGCCTTGGTGACTGATTCTACAAAGTGAAACACGTGTAAAGGGCATGATCTGACTATGACCAAGCTAAACTGGGTTGTATCCAAAGTATGCGGGTCCCCTATGTCTTTATCTATGTGTCCCATTATGATCCATCTCCATGGCTTTGCAGATAAGGCTTGTCAAACTAATGGTATGGTAATAACCAGGGTCAGTGGAGGCACCATCTATGTGGAGTGTGACTACAGTAAGCCCTGTGCTACTACTCAGATGCGTATCCTGAGGTGAGGCTAGGATTACACAGCTGTCCGAAGTGTGGGTTAAATTCCCCATAGAGTTCCTGGAGTGCACAGCTGGGACACCATGTGGACCCATGGATGCTGTGTTGACTGCCTTGGGGCTGGATGTGGGTAATGCTGGACATACCCACGGCAGGCGTGCCACGTTCGAGTCCGATGCCCAAGGGACCACACACATAGCCGGCCTTAGGCATAGGCCAAGTAGGTAGCCGTCTAGGGTGTTGCTCTACTCGGGGCACCTTTCCAGACTCTATTTGGTGTAGGTAGACCAGGAGGGTAGCGGGTGATGTATCGGTGGCAACTTCTGCCTAGGTCACCACTTACCCTAAGGCCACTCTTCCCGTGGGTAATACAGCAGTACCCACACCCAGGCGGGTCATCGCTAGGGTCATTGCTAGTATGGCACATCATCTACGTAAGGAAGGAAACCATATATCCCCAGACATAATGGCACAGCATAATGCCTGTTAAGCGCGGCCAAAGGCAGACATCGTCACCAGCGTCGGTGCGGGCGTACTGCGAGATGTCCGTTAACAATGCCGACAATGTGTCGCTTTGTGAAACAAACTCCACAGAGACATTCAATAATAGACAGCGACGGACAACCCGATGTCCTCGTGTCTGAGCTATTCAACCTGTTACGCCATGTTAAATGTGTGTAGCACAGCGGAACCGGGCCAAACAAAGCAGCGGACATGTCTGTGGCTCAGTGAAAGTCGATCACGCAATGTTAAACCCTTGTAATATTGCGACACAGGCCATACATCACGGAGGGTTAGTAATGGAAGTAGGTTAGTTCGATCAGACCGTGTGCAATTAGTATACTTGAGATCTACTTCGCATACACCGGTCAATCCGCGCACTCGGTTAAGACTAATTGGGGGCGTGACATGGTACCATGGACACGGACAAAGCGTGCCCATGTGACTCATCTAACATTCGTACAGGGTCAGGGCGGTCCCGTACAGTGGGCGGCCAAGACCAAACCCAAAGCACCACAGCAACACCCTGACAATCGAAGGCCTGTATGCATATGGGATATAAGCAGCTGTCATCTGAACAGCCCTGTGGTGACGACATATGCATCCTGGGCGATGGCGAGGGAATTAGGAATGTTCAACATGCAGTACCGCACCTTTCCCAGCA
The DNA here is from genome assembly GCF_019279795.1 of Protopterus annectens. Taxonomy (NCBI): domain Eukaryota; kingdom Metazoa; phylum Chordata; order Ceratodontiformes; family Protopteridae; genus Protopterus; species Protopterus annectens. The sequence goes on from NC_056734.1 coordinate 337,683,706, forward strand.
GGAGAATGGATGCCTGTGGCGTGCGTGTGTGCGGGGGTGATATGTAAATGTACATAGGTACCAAGGGTATGCATATTAATGACAACGAACAGCTAGCGTGCACTGGTCACAGTAAGCGTCAAGCGTGACTGCAGTCACGTTGGAATTATGACTATAGAACATATAGATGTGCGTGTGCGTAAAGCGTCCATGCTGCAAAGACTGTTACATATATAAAGCTGTAAGTGCTTTCTGCACCGTCCGTCAACGGATCAGACATATGTTACGGAATAGTCACAAGTAGCATAAAACACGTAACCACACAGACACTGTAAACATATATAAGCGGACTACGGATATGCGTAATGTGCGTGCGCGTAACCCACAATCCGGACATGCGGTATGCGTGTGCGTGTGTGATCCAGTGGAACCAGGGAAGGTTACGGATGTCTCCTCCACACGTTTACATTCATAATTGTCAAATATATGCTTAAATAGTACTTATTGATTCCATGCTTTGTTATCGTAATGCTACTATTATACACATCGATATACAATAACCTGATCAACACACTACATTCTAAGGTGCACTCTCACCAATTATCAACTATGTGTCCGGATACTGATTGTATTTACCAATATTGTAGATATATTAACACATTGTTGCCGTATTATTGTTTCCATGAAGTAAGGCATGCAACACTGATATGTATATGTCACGTTATAATCAAGACTTGGAGCACTGTCCACCTAACTATGAGCAGGTTTATTGATTATTTCGCTTTAAACCGACTCTGAAGGAAGTGTATTAGGGGCGGCTATGTCATGAAATCCGTTACTCGGCGGTGCCCCATGTTAGTAGTTGAGAGAGCTCAGTATCCTTTCACTGTGGAGTCTATCGTATTTGACAGTGTCTGTTTCTGCCGATATATGTTCCATAATGTCGTTTATGAAGATGGGCAGGGCGCTTAAGGTTTGCTGTATTTACGCATACTGGCGCGTGGATATAGATAGGCCATGTCATACAAGCGATGGGTAGTCAAGCAGACATCCACGACTGGGGAACATACAGCGGCAGTCAATACCACTGGCCAGATGGGGACAGTCAAACACGTTCTACACTTTACAAATGCACATCGGTGTCCATTGTAGGACTCCAAAAATTCTGACTGTTTTGCCAGTATCGTCAAGATCAGCCAATCCGGTACAAACCGTGACTACGGCACAGCTGAACATATGCACCACCAGCGTGTTTAAGGTTGATGATACCTGCCCATGACATGCAGGACATATGAACAGAGGTCCCCAGACTGCCGTGTCCATACATGTGCGTCCATATCCCAGTTCCGCACACATGAAGGATGTGTCATGCGTGCCGTGGGGGTTGCAGCCCTGGTATCCTGGGTATGCAAAATGGGGCTCGGTGTTGTTTGGCTGATAATCCGTTGTCCGCCCGTGGGAGGGCTGCGGGTACAGGGCGTGCCTTAGTCCCCAGTAAGGATGCAAAGCATCCATAGGGTAATGCTAAAGGCATGTGTGAAATGTGTTCAGCCCTACATCAGTGTCAGTAGGCATTTCCCAAGGATGGACAAGCGTCACGGACAAGATGGCACCCATAATAGCAAGCCTGGTGGAATCACACAGCCGTAGTAGGGCATGACACAGGACATAAAGATGGAAACAGCAGTACATACACCCGTAGACATCCATCCTGCCATGCGAATCCCAGCGTACACAGCAGCGAAGGTGCTATCCAGTATGTGGGGATCACCCGCCTCCACTCTGCGGAACATACCTGCGACCTGTGGAACACATATTAATGGCACACCAACAGCGTCAACTAGGAAGGTCATACTATCGCTAAAATATGGAGTTCACACACATAACCGACATACTGTCATGAATAAATAGGTTCTACATGTACCGGCTGTGTTATACTGACAATACAGTGGCGGATAGTTCACAATGGTACCTGTGAGGATTATGTAAAGCAGTTGCCAACCTGCAGGACTACAGTAACACCCTATGGGTAAATTGTGGAAGGACACGGGTTACGTAGCACTACATAATATGGGTAGGCGGACAGACATCCGGGAATGGGGAACATCTGGCGGCAGTCAAACCCACTGGCGAATGGACACAGTCCAACATGTCCTAAACTTTACATATGCACATCGGTGTCCATTGCAGGACCCAAAATTACTCCTTAAGTGAGTGTGAGCAACATAGTGTGAACGGAAGAGGTGACAGCCGTGACTACGGCACAGGTAGATATATGCACCACAGGTGTCTTCAAGGGTGATGACAGCCGTCCATGAAATGCAGGACATATGAATAGGACTCCCCAGGCTGCTGCATCCATACACGTACGTCCACATCCCATTCCCGCACACATGAAGGGTGTGCAAGGGGTACTGTCGGAGGTTGCAGACATGGGATCGAGTGTATGCAAAAATGGATGTCGGTGTGGATTGGCAGATGATTCATCGTCCGCCCGTGTGCGGGGCGTGGCCATGGCATATCGTTACTCCGCAATACTAATACCGATCATCCACGGAAATGGAGAATGCAGCAGTGAAATGTTGACAGCCCGATACTAGTGTCCAGTAGGCAGTTCCCATGGATGGACAAGCGTCACGGCCAAGATGGCACCCATAGCTGCAAACCTGGGGAATCCACAGCTGTTGCAAGGCATAACCCAGGGAATACAGATCACGGTGTACAGTACACACTCCCCATTCAAAGAAACACCGCTGGGCAGATACCGCGTACACAACACTCCATGTGCCAGCACATCTATGGGGATCCTGCGCTTCCATACAGTGGAACAGATGGGTCACCTGTGTAAAGATACCAATGGCACAATCTCCACGTCTGCTGGGAATGACATAGGATGGTCAAACTATGGCGTTGACACCAAAGAAAGACATCCTTCGGTGAATTAATAGGATTGATGTCAATACACCATGGCAAACACCCAATGAACAGGGAAGACTTGCTGGCACCCTATGGCCACAAACCATGTCACACATAGGTAGATGGAACAGTCAACATAAACATTTCGTCCACGACAGGTCGCATATGGTATCCAAAGGTACTTCATAGACATGTATGCGCTATCACCCGTTGGCCCCGTGAGACTTACACATAACATGGAAGTATCCAGGCTTTAAATGTCCACCCTTACACTTCCATTTGTCACTTTCTATGCGAGCAATGGAGATGTAGCCACAGCATAGAAAGCAGAGGCGTACTGCTAACGAAACACACACATGTCAACATCACAGAAAGCATACTATGAACACCGTATTACATGATATTGTACTATGAAACACAAACAAACCCGGAAACCTGCAGCAAGAATAGTCCCGTGGTTCGACACAACACAAGTCTTCGTAACATTTGAACAGTTCATTAAAACATGCAGCGTTTTCGTTGTTTCCACAGCGTGTGCAAGAAATATGCTATGTCTAATAATGTTCACAAACAACAATGTGAGTCTTAACATGATTTTATAAATCACACTGTTGATTGTGAACACTTTAACTAATTGCTTATTCAGTTGTATGGTGAAAGCAGCGGAAACACACACACACACGGAAGGGGCGGAGATGAACCTCGCCTATTTACATGAACTCAGTACAGTATGAATCATTTACACAGCGCTACCGAGTTAACTGGCGTGGCGCTGTCAGAGGCATACATGTAGGCTGCTGGCGTCACCCGCAAGACAATATTTGGAAATAGCCAAGGCATGTGTTGCGGGCGTCTAAAAGCATAATCAGTCGCAGAGGCAGCTGGAAACACACACACACACACACACACGGAAGGGGCGGGGCGAACCTCGACTATCTACATGAACACACTACTGTATGAAGCATTTACAGAGCAGCTACCGAGTTTGCTAAACAGGCGCTGTCACAGGCATACTTGTAGGCTGCTGACATCACCCGCAAGACAATAGTTGGCAATAGCCAAGGCATGTGTTGCGGGCGTCTAAAAGCATAATCAGTCGCAGAGGCAGCTGGAAACACACACACACACACACACGGAAGGGGCGGGGCGAACCTCGACTATCTACATGAACACACTACTGTATGAAGCATTTACAGAGCAGCTACGAGTTTGCTAAACAGGCGCTGTCACAGGCATACTTGTAGGCTGCTGGCGTCACCCGCAAGACAATAGTTGGCAATAGCCAAGGCATGTGTTGCGGGCGTCTAAAAGCATAATCAGTCGCAGAGGCAGCTGGAAACACACACACACACACACACGGAAGGGGCGGGGGCGAACCTCGACTATCTACATGAACACACTACTGTATGAAGCATTTACAGAGCAGCTACGAGTTTGCTAAACAGGCGCTGTCACAGGCATACTTGTAGGCTGCTGGCGTCACCCGCAAGACAATAGTTGGCAATAGCCAAGGCATGTGTTGCGGGCGTCTAAAAGCATAATCAGTCGCAGAGGCAGCTGGAAACACACACACACACACACACGGAAGGGGCGGGGCGAACCTCGACTATCTACATGAACACACTACTGTATGAAGCATTTACAGAGCAGCTACCGAGTTTGCTAAACAGGCGCTGTCACAGGCATACTTGTAGGCTGCTGGCGTCACCCGCAAGACAATAGTTGGCAATAGCCAAGGCATGTGTTGCGGGCGTCTAAAAGCATAATCAGTCGCAGAGGCAGCTGGAAACACACACACACACACACACGGAAGGGGCGGGGGCGAACCTCGACTATCTACATGAACACACTACTGTATGAAGCATTTACAGAGCAGCTACGAGTTTGCTAAACAGGCGCTGTCACAGGCATACTTGTAGGCTGCTGGCGTCACCCGCAAGACAATAGTTGGCAATAGCCAAGGCATGTGTTGCGGGCGTCTAAAAGCATAATCAGTCGCAGAGGCAGCTGGAAACACACACACAGAGACACACACACACGGAAGGGGCGGGGGCGAACCTCGACTATCTACATGAACACACTACTGTATGAAGCATTTACAGAGCAGCGCTACGAGTTTGCTAAACAGGCGCTGTCACAGGCATACTTGTAGGCTGCTGGCGTCACCGCCAAGACAATAGTTGGCAATAGCCAAGGCATGTGTTGCGGGCGTCTAAAAGCATAATCAGTCGCAGAGGCGGCTGGAAACACACACACACACAGAGACACACACACGGAAGGGCGGGGAGCGAACCTCGACTATCTACATGAACACACTACTGTATGAAGCATTTACAGAGCAGCTACGAGTTTGCTAAACAGGCGCTGTCACAGGCATACTTGTAGGCTGCTGGCGTCAGCCGCAAGACAATAGTTGGCAATAGCCAAGGCATGTGTTGCGGGCGTCTAAAAGCATAATCAGTCGCAGAGGCGGCTGGAAACACACACACACACAGAGACACACACACGGAAGGGGCGGGGAGCGAACCTCGACTATCTACATGAACACACTACTGTATGAAGCATTTACAGAGCAGCTACGAGTTTGCTGAACAGGCGCTGTCACAGGCATACTTGTAGGCTGCTGGCGTCACCCGCAAGACAATAGTTGGCAATAGCCAAGGCATGTGTTGCGGAGCGTCTAAAAGCATAATCAGTCGCAGAGGCAGCTGGAAACACACACACACACACAGACACACACACACACACACACACACACACACACGGAAGGGACGGGGCGAACCTCGCCTATCTACATGAACACACTACAGTATGAAGCATTTACAGAGCAGCTACCGAGTTTACTGAGCAGGCGCTGTCAGGAGGCATACCCCTACGTGAGTGGTATCATTTGCAGAGGCAATCGCCCGATCGGGTGTTCGGACAGAGTCTTGCCAGTCACGCGGTCTGTTACCATCCCAAGGTCGCCGTACACTAACTGCGTTAGTGCTGCAGTCGAGAATAACAAGTAACTACTGATCAGTACATCACTGCATACTGGGCATGCTCAGACACTTAGACTCGGCACAGGGCAGACATGCATACACATGTTGCAACGGCATGGGTGGCGTAATGTCGACCGTCGTGTGTGTCCGGCCACACAACAGAAACCTGGCCATGCCACAGGCGTGGCCGTTGCGTAGGGGATACAGGCATGCACCGGGGTATAACTGCAGGCGGCGCGGTGTGCACTGTGCTGTGTGTCTATCTACACAGCTGCCTACTGGGCATGCTCAGACACTTAGAGTCGGCACAGATCAGACATGCATACACATGGTGCGGCGGCATGGGTGGCGGAATCACGGACCATCCTGTGTGTCCGGCCACACAACAGTAACCGGTCATGCCACAGGTGTTGTTGCTGCGGGGAATATTTAGGTGCAATTAACCATGTGTAGGACTGGCCTACAGTTTGTTGCATGCTACAGACAACCCTCCCAAACACAAGATACCTTCACAGATGTCCTGAGGACACTGGTGAGTGGGCATGCTCTCACAACAGCACCGTATTGGGTGACATGAACCACCCATACATAGCCTGGGAACATTACCCATGGCACAACACAGTCGCCAGCAGTCCCAGGTGTTCACACACCTGGCCACTGTTAAACAGCCATGCACCATACATACCAGGGGGGGGGATGTCTGACAGTTCTGCCCATCACGCATGGTGAGGATATGCCCCACACAGGATGTACAGCCCTCAATGGTGATGCAAGACCGTATAGTGGATCCACTGGTCATCCACTCACTGTAACCAACACCAGCATGGGGACCTCAGTGATGACCTCTCCACAGAAAAACACACACATCATATGACCGGTGTGGTACCCTACAAGTCCTCCATGCCAATGTTGAACAGAGGCCAGACCGGCAAGCGCCCTAACGAATGCCTTCCCGACCACCCACATGCATGTCTGCAACAGGCAAACATGATGACATCAGGACCTTGTCCACCACAGGTAGGCACATGGTGTGGTGGACCGCAGCCACTGACTACCTGTACATCAACAGTTGGAGCTACTACATGGCAGGGCAATGACAGTACCAAGGAAACCATCACCCATTCATACCGGCGTCACCATACGGCCCCACATACCATCATCCAGGTCCGCTCGTGGGAGTGGTACTGCAGAGGGCACATGAGACAACCACAGGGCCTTCCCTAACTGTGGTAAGGACATGGTTGGGGGCACACAGACTTGCCTGGAAATGGTCCAGAATGGTACAACAGTCACTGCACCCACAGACATTGTCTGCATACCACAGGACATGTTCCATGCATACATCCCCAACAGGGAACATATCCATCCCACCAGAGTGTATCCTCCCAAACATGTCATATGGCCTGGGTGATCCCATATCTCTATGGCGTTTGACCGTCAGCAATGGGCACCGATGGTTTCCCTGGCTGTGTGCTACCCATCCTCTTTGAGGCCCTCGGCCCACACATGCGACCACTGTGTCATGTTAGCCTTACTATGGGCTATGTCCCCAATGGATGCCATATGGCATCTGTGGTCCCACTATGCCAGGGTAGTGCTCCTATGGACTGTCAACAGCCACACCCTATCGCTTGACAAGTGTTGTCTGCAAAGCTGTGTGGAGGTCCATACAGGTGGTCATGGTTACAGATAGCGGTGTACAGCCAATGCGGAACATACCCACAACTACATAGTCAAGGGCGGATCCTGCCTCCCGAACCTGCTTTCGTCCAGTCTGGAGTGTTCACCAAGGCCATTGATGGGGATCGTGGGTTTGCACACAGTACCATGACCTGGTGGGGCGTTCAGAGCACACTACACATGGGACCCATGGAAAGGCTCGCCAGCATACATGTGGGGACATATGTCACCCGATGCTTCTCACACAGGTTGGAGGTCACACCACACAGGGTTGGTGCTCAAGGTGCCTTGTCACACTCATATCTGGACCCAGTGGAGGCCCACAGGGCTCACTCCTGTGCCCCCTGCCATATGGCATCCGACCTCTCAATGTGCATGCAATCATAGGGGGATTGTAGCAGACAAGGTATGCAGATGACTACGCACCGGCCAACATACCCAACACCCCATGTTACACGAACATCCACCTAGGGCGTCATAGACATGGATGACTGGTGCCAGAGCCATGGCCTGCTACCAAATGCCAGAGAAGGTGCAGCCCTACCCAGTGTGAAGAACATGTTCGTCCCAATGTCACATGTAGGTGGTGCGCCATTAAAGATGGTGGACATGTTCAGGAAATGGCTACCACACCTGTCGGCAACCTCTGTCAACACACACAATGGCAATGTGGGTGTGAAGACATTCCATTGTGGCCTCCTGGTCTGGATGGAATGGCAACCACATCAGGGGTGTTCATTGTACCCCTGTACACATCACACACCAGTGCAATGACTGCGTACAATGGCACATGTGGCCTGTAGCTAACCTGGCGCCTGCAGCACTTTCGGAAGGACATAAGCGTTCCACAAGGCGGGGATGGCGGTGCTAGGACATGTGTCACAAGGTGCGGCCAAGGGGACACCGGCTGTGGATCTTCACAGCACAGCTGCTCCGTGGTGATCTGTGCCTGACATACTGCGGCCATGTCTGACCTGGGTGACATGGGCACATTCCACCTCCAGGCCCCATGCAAACCACGGGCACAGAAGCGACTGTCAGACACCTCAACTCAAAGATGAGTGGGGCGTGCTGGGGAACAGGGTAACGGCCAGACACACCCTACAACACGGGGAGGAGTGCCAGGCCATGTGAAGGAAAGGCCCTGACTGCCTTTGTCCAGGACTGCTAATGTCGTGTGGATGTGTGGCGATAGTTATCGCCAGTCAACCTCTGTGTGTCACTGCTAGACCAGGGACTGGGGACTGATGGATATGGCATCCCCATCCTGAGGGGTGTTAGATGCCACACACAGTCATGCTAGGTCCACACATGTCGTAGGGCACATATCCTGTCACGTTCATGTGTGCCTATGTACCTATGTAGGGGTCCATGCGGATGTGGGTAACTGTGCTATGCTGATTTTGCCAGACATGCCTGTGGGTACCCCGACTACACGTGGGGAACTAATTACAGTGCTCCCAGTAGGCGCGTGCAAGTACACCATCAGTATCATACGGGTTAACTGCACCGACATGGTGCTACACATGTAACCACCACACATACTGTGTACACATATCAATGAATGCTGCACCTGTCCTGCATGGTATGTCTGCTGCATGATGTCCGTGCACAACACACATCACATACACACCTGTCACCAGCCATACACACACACCACAACATACACAGCACGTACTATGCGTACACAGGTATCACATACACCTCTCACTATCGTGTCCACCCTGTGCATCATAATATGTTAGCTTAACCGTGCATTGATGGTGTGGCTCACAGTTATCTTGGCAGAGACTTAATCATATGCACAGGGTGATATGTGTGCCACAGGCATGGGCTGTACCAATGGATGACATCATGTGTGTGTGTAAGGGCCAGTGCATTGAGTGGGCATGACTATGTAGATTGCATGTGGGTGTGGTGGAGCCCTACAGTTGTGTCTGCTGTGTGTGGGTGTGTGTGTACACAGTTCAGTCATCTGTGATGCCTACGGGGTATGCTTGGCAGCCCCTGACTGTACAGTGCAGGTGTTACGGCTCACTGTGTCTGCCGCTGGCGATGTGACCCGCGCCTGCCTGGGGTCGCAGGCACGACCGGGTGGAGGTACAGACTGTCCACTATCCGATGTCACAGGTCCGGTGGAAACGTGCCCACGACGGGGCGGACCAGGGCCACGTCCGCGTGGCCTGCGCTGTCCTGGTGTGGATGGTGTCGTAGCAGGTGCAGTGCTACTGGTAGCATCACTGTGGGTGTGGGCATGGGGGGTGGCACGCACGCTGACCTGCAGCAGGTGGTGTTGCTGGCACCGCCCGTGCCCTATGCCTCACCCTACCTGGTGTTCCTGCACGGACTGCGCCGCGCTCAAGGATGGCCAAGCCTCGGTCGATGAGACCAGCCATATCGCCCAATCTCCTATCCAGAACATCGGCAAGATGCTGTTGTGCATTGCCAATGCCTGGATGCTGTCATTTAAGTGCGGATTGCGGACCTCTGCAGCCTCTGCCCGTCCTGGTTCTGCCGTTCGGACGCGTGCCTGCGCCGCCATTACAGTCTGGAACATGCGTCTGGTTATACCAGCTGCTGCACCTGCGGCAGGTGTATGTCTAGCGGTGCTCCCCTACGGGCAGCACCTGCCACATGCCTGCGTGGCACTGCACCAGTCCTTACACTGGCAACATCGTGTGTACCCACACCTTCTGCAGCCACCACACATTCCTGCTCGGGGACAACAGGCGCTGACTGACCGTCATCTATGGGCAGCGGTGTTGGGGTATGTGTCGGCATCTGAACCGTGTGCAGGGATGAAAGGGGCGTATGTGTGATGTTCTCCAGTGGCACAGCCTCTGCCTGTGACGACCCTCCCTGTGCCTCATGCACATGCTCATCACCACTAGTATCTCTGGCGACACTAGCATCAGATTGACCGCGGGAGGCAGCACCTACAGCACCTGTCAATACAAAGACATACCATCGGTTACAATACAGACACACACACACACACACACACACACACACACACACACACACACACACACACACACACACACACACACACACACACACACACACACACACACACACACACACACACAGCATGCATGTGATAATGCAGGTGGCATGCAGCATTCACACAACACAGACCAGTGAATGCAGACCAGACATTCATAGTGGCAGTATGTACACTGCCCTGGTGGGGACAGTACAACAGGCAGGTGTCATTTAGTAGGCATGCAGTACACACATTCATGGTAGTTTGCATGCATCAGCGTGATACACCGTGTGGCGGGCAGACGTTGAGAGTACACATGGCTGCCAACACTATGTAATGTACACCGCAAACATGTGCGGTATCATGTGGACATGTGAAGATGGTGTCCCACCGCATGCACCACATCACGATGGCTGTCATGGTGCAGTGTTATGTGTACAGTGTACAGATACAATGTATGTGTAACAGTGATGTCTGTGCAGGTGCGTTGCTGTGAGCTGTGTGCATAGCTATGCGGTGTGTGGTGCGGGCTCTGTGCCACTGCACAGTAGCAGGACACAGCTATGTGTCTGTGCGATCGTGACCTGGGCGCATTCCATTGCCATGTCTGTAAGTCAGTTCAGCTGCTCAGCAGCACATATATTGTGGACATTGGAGGCACCTGTAGTAGCTGTGGAGAGGAATTTCATGTCACTGGTGTACTACATCAGATGTCCAGGGTGTCCACTACATTGATGAACCCACTATGTGTGTACAGGGTGCAATGGTGAGTACCCACTGTGGATGTGCTGTGTGGCAACATGCCTGTAGGTATCAACCATGGCCTTGTCTGTCTGACTCATTGACAATTGTGTGTGGTAGACATTGTGCACACGGCCCTGTGGTGGCCCATGTGACATACACCCATACTAGTGTGGCGTGTCACATTCTCTATGGATATGCTGACAGTGTGTATGTCTGCTATGTTGTGCATAGGTCATATCATGGTGTGGCAATGCTGCAGCCAGACATCCACGTGCATGGGACATGGCATGCGCCATGTCTGGCGTGTGCACCGATGCAGGGGCATGGGTCACATTGGTAACACCTGTGCTCTGGCCAGATCACAGCTCACTCTGTGGTACTGTGTCCATACTGCACTGGCATACCAATGCATACTACACATGCAGCCATTGTGTAACACCTACACCATTGTATGCATAGCTGAATGCACGTAACACACCAATTGGTTGTGTGGTGTCATACCACTCTGATAGCGGGTGTATCTACTGTACATGGGTGGTGTGTATGTCGGGTGGTGCGAGCTGTATACCGTGGCGGGGCACACACAGGTGAGCATGTCATGCCTAGACACATGGGGAATATCAATACAGCAGAACATGCGTTTGACTGGCAACAGACTTACCTGCAACAGACCCTTGTCCTTGCGACCGCCAGGCGTACCTGTAAAGGCATTACACAAAGGTATACACATTAGCCATTACTATCTCCACGGTCAGCACTGTGCATGACACATCATGCATGTGTGTGGTTGCATGTGCTATGCACATGTCTGCTAACACAACATAGCATACAATGGTTTTGCATCTTGTGTGGCCATATACCTGGCATGTATTGCTATATCATGTGTTGTACTATGACACCCACGTCGCCTATCATACAAACATGCAACACTGACTTACCATGCGGCTCCAGGCTCATAGCTCGGGAGACACCCACCTCCACGATGGGCGCCAAGTGGTTCTGCGTGTTGTTCGTGGGTGTCCCCAGACTGGCCAGGAGCTCCTCCGTAGCTGTGAGTGGGGGCTGTGTTGGTGGCCCACCACCTGTCCCACGTTGTTGCCTGGCGATTGCAGCGGCACGCTGTCTTGCATGCTGGATCAGGTCTGTGCAGTGCCTGCGGATTTGTTGGTAGCTGCGGTTGGTTCCGCCCACGCTGTTCACCCTCCTGCACAACTCCTCCCACATCTCCTGCCGTTCTTGTGCCTGCTGTGGCACATGGCTAAACAGGGCGTTGTAGTTACTCTGGAGGTATGGTATGATGACCTCCTCCTCCTGTCGGCTAAATGGTGGAAGCCGGGAACGTGGCATTATCTGGAAGACATGATGATGGTGGCAGGTCACATTCACACTGCTGTGCTGGCATACTGTTGGAAATACATTGCTATGACATATGCGACATCTGCACAGTGATCTGTGAAGGGCATCGTGGCGGTGACACAGCCGATGTTGTGGCTTCACACCATTGAGCACTGGGTGTCACATCATATCTGTGTGCCACCCCATCACACTGTGCACGCACCATGTAGATGTTAGCCTGCCATGGACATGTGTACCTGGCTGCACCTATGTCCATATCAGTTGGCATATGTCCCCATGTGGCGTCTGTGCTACTGTTCACCTATGCGCTGTGTATATGACAGTACACATCACGTCTGTGTCCATTGTGATCGTCAGCAGCGGCACTGTACACATACACATGGACACCTGCACATGCATGTGTTGTGCCATGTACTTCCACACAGCACTGTACGGTGCTGGACAACTGCCCCAGCTCACCTGTGTTACGTATGTGATAGACATGGAGCAATGTGTAACCATGACACATTAGCAGGAAAGGCCATGCATAGCATGTACCGCACATTGTGCAGAGCATCACACAGCACCTGTAACATGACAGGGTGCATCGCCACCACATTACTACTGTGTATGGTTGATAGTGAGAGTGCCTTTTGTCCATTGCACCATGTGGGACTGTGATAGCTCATGCAGCCTTGCTGGTCATCTCTGCATGATATGGCAGGGTATGCCACATACATGGCAATGGGTGTGACCCACCCAGGGGCTGCCGCTATTGGCAGGGTGGCTGTCCATTGCTTTTGTCATAGCTGTGTGAATATGGACATTCAACATGTTTATCACCATGGTGTGGACACTGTCCTCCAGCGAGGTATGCTGTGCGCTGCTTGTTGAGGGTGTGTGTGGTGCATGCAGGTATCACACATCCATGCATACACTGTAGCCCTGGCAGGTGCTATGTGCTGGGATGTTGATCGACACAGTGCTGTATGTGTACACACACCGCTATCCCATGCACATGGATATCTGCCTGAACTGATGTGGGTAACACATATGTGTACATACATTGCCGCTGCCACCCACATGTCTGCTGCTGCACTACACACCGCCATCCCTCCTGTGTGAATGTGGTGTTGGCCTCAGCAGAGGTATCCATGTATGGGGACATGGATGTTCACATAGCAGGCCCACTGATGGTATCGTCGATCTGACCATACACATATGATGCACCCTCACACATACAACCCATTCATATTGTTGTTCACAATGGTGACACGGCTATATTGCTATGCGGAGCCATTCACAGACATACATACACAGAGGCATGCCGCCCATCTGTGTCATTGGCGGACTATTGGTGTGGTTTGGCACCTAGCGTGTTTGACTGCAGGTGGCGCCAGACCTACTGTGCACATGTCTACATGGTAGGCCTGTTCTACGGTAGGCATCTGTGATGTGCTGTGCACATCTCATACCTGCACATTTGGTTGTTGTCCATCGGTCCACAGGCCAGTGGTGGGACATACAGGGATGTTGCTGAACATATGTACATGCGACCCTGTACAACTGTGGCGCTAGCCTCTCAGATGCTCATGTGTCGTGGGCGTGAACACCGTACACACACATGTGGTTGTGGGCCGTCCATACCCATCTCCACCTGTGGGTTGCTATCATCCCACACACTCCTTGTACTGTATGTTCAGGCTATGCAGCTATGTGGGGCTTGTGTGCATACAATCCGATACTTTCTGCCTTTGCACCCATCACGAACATTGTCACACAGGTACACGGCAGCCATACACATCGCAGATTGTTGTCAGCATGTCACATGTGGTACACACCTAACACATCTCCTGCGGGACATGGTAATCTGTATGGGCATGTCCAGTAGTGACATACCACAGCTACCCCTACATGCCGGCTATGCAGGACATGTCTGTGTACATCTACTGTGACATATACACAAGCAATGCCCCCTACCTACATCACATGGTACTACCTGTGGAGTATGTGTGTCTGCATCCATGCTATGGCCATAGATGACAATTGTACATCTATATGTGCAACATACCTCAGTGGGGTTGTCATGAGCACATGTTCCATGTGTCAATGCATTGTTTGTGTCTGTTGGGCAGTCATTGTTGTGCATGGTTTACATGGCTGACATAGTGTACTGTGTCTGATTCCAGGTACTTCATTGGGCTACCAGCATTGTACATTTCTACAGCACATTCCAGCCATCATGTAGCCAGCTTAGATGACAGTGGGAGGTGTTCCGCCATGTGCACATATGTCACACGGTACAAGGGTGACTGACACACATTGTCGGGACTGGGTTCTGACTGCTGTGGATGTGTGTACCGGTGTTGACAACCATGACTGCACCAGATGGTGTCTTCTGGATGTGTGACATTCACAACAAACACCCACATTCACATAGCAGCACATCGTCCACGACAATTGACATTCCTGCCTGAACACTGTATCGTTTATGTTTGTATGACCACTGCATATATCACTGGTGGCCACCAGCATGGCTGCCTACAACAGCAGTGTGTATCCTGTGCAAACATGGGTTACACCAGTCACACCACACCTGTGCCAGCTGGCCCTGTAGTGGGTGACAGTGCAGTTCCATTCATCATGTAACAGTATACATCGTGCACCAGTATGTTGGAGACATGTGAGCGGCTGTGCTACTCAACAGATGCACACATGACACATCACCTGGTACACCGTGTCTGCCTGCCCAGCTGCTGTTGTCACCACCCTCTGATGACATTATGCGGCCCACATGGGCGTGGACATGTGATGGCTCAATGGTGAATTAACCGTCCAGGTGTGTGTCTAGCCAGGTGTCCAGTAGCCACTGGTCTGCATGCAGGGATAGTCTACATTGGCCTACTCTGTCACTGGGACTGTTGACTATGGTCATACTGTTGTTATGCAGGCATGTGCTGTTTGTCCAGTCTGATAGTCGTGTTGAACCACACTACCGTGGCACACATGGCGTGTGGACATCTGGCTAAGGTGTGCAGCCCACATGTACATCTTCTCATGCTATGCTGCCTGTGCAGCGGTGTCACATGTCTGTCTCTGGCAGGGCTGTCACAGGTAGGCACAGCATGCAGTGATGTGTGACAATGCTTACACCCTCCACTGTGCTGTACACTAGCACTGCACACACAGTACAGCACACATGTCATTTATCTACGGTGCCTGGGACCTGCCTCCATGCCCTACACGGCACACCTGCCAGTCCAGATTGTACACAGATCATACCTCCCAGTCACATACCTGGACTGCAACACACACAGGTGGGTGGTTCCCACACCACACCGTGATTTACACACATACTGTATTTTCCCATGACACATTGCATCATAGGTAGTCCATGTTCAGATACCCATGTTTGTGGCCACTACACACATTGTGACCCGCGACAGTGCAGACACTGTACACCACAGGTTACATGCCAGTCGGGTTGGCATGCTGTACATTGCACCTGGGACAGTTGCTACTGCTATGTATTGCCAGCAACACGACCTTCCTAGTATGGACTCCCGTACCCACACATGCTTGGCCATGCAGTGCGCATAGCTGGGTGACACATTACACGACACATACCATACCTACACTACCCTCAGCATGCACCAAACCTCCATGTGTCTGTATGCTAGGCCTACACACCTCCGCCCTGTTTGCTGAACATCCATGCTTACCATCCCTGCTAGCCACACCCTAAGCACACAACCATAGCAGCATGCATGGTACATACACACTACAGCCGGTATTACTGACATCCACTGACAGAGGTAGTTGAGGGCATGGCACCCGTCCGATGGACAGTCTATGTGCCTATGCCAACAGTGATCACAGTGCACTTCTGCTACATTTACACACTGGTAGGGACCATGCTATTCCACACTGAGACATGGTGGTGCTGGCATTTTCACAGGCCACAGTGGTATTCCTGTTCCATGCACCGCGTGCTGTATGGGCACATGTGCAGGCTGTTGCACGGTAGTTTTGTTCACCTGTGTGTTGTGTGTCACTTGACAGTCATGGTGTGTCCTGCTGGTGCATGACATACTCCACAGCTAGCTACCTACACATGACTGCCAGACATTGCAGTGTGGGCCCTCACGCAGTGTGGTGGTATGTCTCTGCTGTTTGACTACATCCACATTCAATGCAGCATACCACGGTCATGCAGGCATTGCCGACACAGATGTTGCTGGCATCCTGCCTGCCAATGGGGTACCTACCAACAATACACACTCTCACTCACTACAGGGTTCCAATCCTTGGCTGGACATTGTATTAACCCTGTGGACACATACATAGTACTGGCATGCACATGTTATGTCTGGGAACACAGTCCCAATGTCACCTCCAACCGCCGTGGTTGTTGTATCCGCCAACCTGGCTGTTACATGTCTCTGCAGCAGCACCGTCAGTGACTGCTAGCCCATTCATGTCGTTGTGCACCCTGACCACCACACTACCACATCTATCACACTACACATGGATGGTACTGCATTGCACGTATGGGGCTGCATCTCTACACCCATGACTGGGCCATTCAGTATGGCACTGGGCCACATCTTGACATACATGCTTCACACACTCATTGACTACCTGCATGCCTTTCCTGGCACCCTTGTTGGGCTTCTGTGCGCCACAGCACACCACATCCCATGCTGGCCACCTGTCATATTATTGCATGGGTGGTTGGGGTGGTACAGAGGGTATCACATCAGACATGATCCGCTCTTTGCCCTTCAGCACCATTCCACTTTATGCTATTGACAGTGTACACATCCAGCATCACATCGTACCCTATGTATCGGCATGTTCTGCCATGTGCCTTCTGTACAGTTCACCCAGTGGTGCAGGCATATCATGCTGACTACAACATTTCAGGGGCGTGTGGCATTGCACGTTCCTCAGACATGTGGCCCCTCATGCTCAGTATTTGCATCGTACACTACCTGCTGTCACACAGTACTGTACATGCCTACATATACCACTTCTACATACCTGGCAGCATTCTAGCTCATCCTACTCATGTTGCTGACACCCATACAGGTGTCAGTGTGGCAGATATATCATGTAGATATCATTGCATCAGTTACATCACACATAGTGCATACACATCACCTTTGCATACTGACAGTCATGCGGTGTGTATCACATGGATACTGTCCCTATACAGGCATATCACGTTGTACATGGTTGATGTACACACACATGGCCCACATGGTGCTGTGGTTGCCATATTACACCATAAGCGTGGGTACACATGTGCAGGACTACACATTTCTGGACCGTATGTCTAGCTGATACCTTGGGTGCCCTTGTACCTGTGCCATACACACATGTACCGCAGGCCGTGTTACAATAACACATGTGTGGTGTACCTTACACAATGGATACAACGTTACATGTCTCAGTATAGTCATGCTGTGCTCTCTACCCAGCTCAGACAGTTGACATATGCAAATGACAGTCATGTAACACATCTGTGCTCACCTGCATGCCACTAACACAGGGGTGTAATGTACTCTGCCATGGGCCATGTTCTCCACAGTACTGATGCATGTAGTACTCCTACATGGCGTTTGCTGTGGGCAGGGGAGGAGCAGTCCTGCATGTGTGCACACATGCCACATTGCTCAGCCGGGCGTCTGTGTGACATCCACAGACTGGACACACACCATGCTGTGGGACATAGGTCCTGTGCACATCCCACAGGGGCACACTGTGTCACTAGTCATGTGATAGCTGCCTTGCTGGTAGGGTGACACAGACCCATGGTACCACCACAGCGGACGTATGTATAGACATGACAGTTGACATCCAGTTCTGCCGTTCAGTGGACACTACCATGGGGGGGGGTGTCAGTACTGTGTACATTGCACATGTGTTTACACACGGCCCTGCTGGACATCATTGTGGCACACATTGCACCTGCTATGAATCGTTTGGACATGGTCACTTGCTGTTACCTCCATTTCGGGTACCTATTCTGCTACTACATTGTCCCATATGTGCAGGCCATACATATCTTGTGTATGTATATAACATTAGTCCATCGCTCCATCATGCATGCTATGCCTGTGATACTGTCTATGATTTGTGAACATATCCATCATGCCAGCTTTGCATTACACATAATTGACATAGTCGCCCTACTGCGTGGGATAGGTGCCGTCGATGCGCACATTCCGTATGACATCGGCGGTATATGCCCATGCACATGTGTGCTGTGACACTATACAAAAATGTCCTATTCACTGCTGTGGCACTTCAGTGTTGGATATCCACTGCCAGCATCGGCGTGGGTGGTGGCATTGTTCTGTGTTTGCAACCCCTATGGCAGACCTGGGGTAGGGTTACCACCTGTGCCACTTTGCAAGGGACAGTCCCTCCTTGGGCAGTTGTGTCCTGACAAAATTTATCACAAATGGCAAATGTCCTGAGATTGTGGGACATCACTATATCCCATTCTTATGTAAGAGTTGCATAACATACTTATTTATGTATGTACATTCCTAACTGTTACAAGACACACAATAAGCAACTGAACTGCTACAAGACTACACTTTTCTTTATGCAAAAGAGTAGAGTTCTAACCTTTGTACTGACCATGGGTATGTGTCCACCTGTAACATCTGAAGTGTGTCCCGGCGATTTCCCACTTTGGCCTTTTGAAAGGGTGGCAAGCCGCCCTGGGGTTATCGGGTGTTTACATGTTGTCCCACTGCTGTGCACACGTTGTCCACAGTTGTTGGTATGCTGCGGCGTTTAGCATTACATATCAACCTTAGCCTCTCTCTGCCTGATGGACAGGTATCTTTACCTACACACACTGTTCACATACTGTACAGATTCGTCATACGTATCGTGCGTTACACACCAGTACATGTCGTGGGTTCGACATACCTTTCCGGCCTTTTGTTCTGAGTTCGTCTCTATTCCCTTGTTTCTCTTTCTCTAGTTTGTATCTCCCCGGTATGAACATACGGTTTGAATATCCAGGGAGTCTTCCTTATATTCGTCGTCGCCTGATGCATGTGGGTTAATCAGGCCAATAGCTGTTCCTCGGTGTGTACTTATGCGCATATCAGCGGTGATCCCCTTCCTTTCGTTAGATTCTGGCGTCGGCACTAGGCCATGGTTCTTTCCTCGTGTGGCCGTTGGTTATTTGCAATACCTTCGTGAGGATGGTATGTATTGTATCATGTTTGTGTGACTGCATCCGCTATGTGTGGTGTCGGGTACATTTCGCTGTGGTGTTAGCCGTGGATTGTGTGTGTTGGGTATGGTATTGTGTTCGACATGTGGGTCCCGTGTCCTGGCGGCGTCTGTCGATGGCGTTGTGCATTCAAATGTGTTACATGGCTGTTATTTTCCTGTACATAGCGAATGCATGGATGCATGAGCCGCTGCTAGTGTTTCCCAGGAGCTTGTTGTGGGTATGCGCTGTCATTCACTGCCTGTATGTGTTTGCTACGGTTTTAGCTGTTATCCCTTTGATATGTGCAATGGGGTATATCTGCGGATGTGGGTGGCAGTGCGGGTGTGAGTCTTGCATTTATACATACCAGATATGCTTGTGTGTGTGCTCCATCCCTGCTTGGGGAGCTGCGGGTTACCTGTCTGTTGTTCGGGAATGTTTGTTTTGTTGATGTCGTCTGCTGTCGGTATCGCCTGCATGTGTGCTTCCTGCACGTATTCCTCCTTCACATCGGTTATATATCTGCGGATGTTCGTCCGTGCCTACCATCCATTGGCATTTTGTCGCTGATAGTTCACGGTGATTGTGGTCCTATACTTGGGGCGGACTGTATGCTACGGTAGCCTCCTATTCGTGTGCCGCTTGCTTACGTCGCGGTCGTGGAACACACCGCGGTATTTACCGGCCCGTGACTGGTCGCGAGCGGTGCCGGGATGGCACAGTGGTATTTTCGCCGTACATGCCTGATGCTGTGTAGGGTTGGCGACGGACCGTGTGGAGTGTACGTTATGGCCGCCATACCTACGGTCGTGGTTTGTACATCGTCCTTTGCATCTCCTGTTTGCTATGGCCCTGTGGTACACTTTGGGACATTTCGCTTTGCATCATTTTCGTCGCCACGTGCATAGCCACTGAGGAGATGTCAGTACTACTTTGTGGGTACTGCTGTACATCGCCTATGGTTCCTGTACTGTATGCCTCGCCTGTTATTACACTCCGCCTGTGACATGTCACCTTCATACACAGTTTACACTGGCACACATTACACACACACAGCGGAACACACGACAACCTCACCTCACACATACACATATTGCCGCCATGGCTGTCAACCTTCTATTTCGGAGTGGGAACACACACAGTAGTAATGTGAAACACATGGGCATAATGTGGAACACATAGTAATGGCATAGTGACAACTTCAGCTAAGTAGGTCATAGGTTGATTATGATATGCTGATTTACTTACAGTGAAGAACCTTTACTAACTTACTATGAGTACATTCTATTTACCAGGATGTCATTTATATACATTCCTAACAATGGATGTTTGAGAGACATTTTCAATGTGGAACTTGGAGGAACTGCGAGGAACATGAACTGTTTTACACCCCAAATGAGTGCGTTCCTCATAATGTCGTACACTTCACTGGTATGCTTTCCGCTTCGCACCGACGGTTGACCACAATACCTCGTTGGCGCATCGCGGTGGCGGCGTGTATCTCCGCACTCATGTCCTATGGATATGACACGCACATATGTAGGGTTGCCACCTTTTCAAATGGCCAAAGTGGGACATTTTTAGTAGAAACGTCAGATTTTGCATGCCAACACATACCCACGGCCAGTACAAAGGACAGCGATTCACTTTTTTGACGGAATACAAAGCTGTAGCATTACAGTTGCTTATTCTGTTTATTATCATATTTAGATGTTTCTTCTACAAAATAACTGTTTTCTGCAACTAATAAAGTAATTATGGGAAATGGTTTTGTCCTACAATCTCAGGACATTTGCCATTTTGTCAATGTTTTTGCAGGACACAACTGCCCAAAGGTGGACTGTCCCTCACAGCGTGGGACAGGTGGTGACCCTACACATATCCCGTTACTGTACCGTGGACTGGAGACCATCCCGAGAGTCGGATATGTATTGATGGAGGTTAACATTTCCATGGCTGGCGTTACCTGCCCAGGATGATCGGGTTGTCGGTCACTATGTTTAATATGTGGTGATTTCGCGTCTTACTTATCTGTGAACTTGCATCCCTGGGTTCCATATTACCCTGTTGTACTTTCTATCTGTGTATGCGTACATATATTTCTACATGTGTACTGATATGTATTTCCGTATCTGTGTATGCACATGCGTACATGTGTGGTCGACTTGCGGCGATAGTGGCAGCATATGGCTCGCCGTGTGCTGTTGAACGGCGTGCGTTGAGGTGTTGGCGTTCCATGCTCTGCTGGCTATTGGGTGTGCAGTGTTTGGCGGTGCCTTTGTTGGAGTCACACATCGTCCGCACATACGGTACACATTACGGGCGGACATGTTTGTGTGGCGTCCATTTTACTGTGTGTGCAGGTCAGGAGGTGTCAGTCCATGGGGCCTACACTGTCAAAGTATGTGCTATCGTTCCCTCTTTGCCAGGGCGTAGGCATATTAGATGCGCCTCTGTCTACCTACTGGGGCTGGCTCAGTGTGCCCGTGGCGCCGCCGCCCTGTGCCTGTGCTTGCCCTGGCAGTTGTGGCGGGCTTGGTGGCCCTCCGGCATTATGTCCCTGCAGCAGCTGTTTCCGCAGAATCATATTGTGTAGCATACAACATACTATGAATATGTGGGCACTTGTGCCTGGAGAGTACTGCAAGGCTCCACGGATGTATCCAAGCACGGAACCGTGATTTCAAGATCGAACACACGCTCTATGATTATTCTCGTTTGTGCGTGTGCCTCATTATGGCGTTCTTGCATGTGTGTGTGTGCATTTCTGATGGGTGTCATCAACCACGGCTCCAGTGCGTAGCCAGCATCCCCACAAGGTGACCTTGTGTGATGTCCCCACTGGCGAATACCTGATACAGCTGTGAGGCATGCCAGATATGGGAGTCGTGGTAGCTTCCAGGGCTGCCAGCACACACATCCATGATAATGCCCTGCGCATTGCACACGACCTGGCAATTGATGGATATCCCTTGCGGTTTATGTAGCGTCTACCCTGCTCCCCAGGTGGTGACTTGATTTCTATGTGCGTACAGTCTATCGCACCCAGGACCTCCGGGTATTGTGCCACACGGTGGAAGCGGCGCATATTGCTAGCCAACTCCTCCTGAGATGTGGGGAACTTTATGTGCTCATGGGCATGTGGTAACATGGCATCCAGGAACTGGTGTAGTACCCTGGATGCTGATGCCTGTGAGATGCCCATTATGTCCCGGTGGGCCTTTGAAAGGTACCTGTAGCCAGTATTCGCAAGCTCACACATACCTTTGTGTCCACTGGGATGGGCTCCCCTCTGTTGTCTCTTGTTCTCAGGCGGCCGGCACAGCTCCACTATTTGCTGTAGCGTGTCCCTGTCCACCCTGTAGCTCTACTATCTCCAGGTCTCGCAGCCCTGGTAGGTCACCCTTGGTCTGAACACTCTCCTTCTCCTGTGAGGCCTCACGGTGGTTGTCGGCACCACCCTCCGCAACTCCGTCTGTCTCTGCCACATACCTATGCATCACGGCCACGGCGGCACCCAGCATATACATGTTAAAAGTTCCCGTCTGTTTACACCCTACGGTGCGGCGTTTGGGAAATCGCTGTGTGTTGTGCGCATTCACATTTATTACTGTTGTGCTGTATACCGGTGAAGTCATTGGGTGTGTCTGTGCGGCCCTATCCATCGTTTATTTCCCTGGTTTTACTCTTGCAGCTGCAGCGGTACTGCCTGTAGTGTTACATTACAGTTGCCTGCATTGCCTTCGCCTGGCATCTTACATTACTGCATCCTGCAGGCACATGGCATATGATGCATTTTATCTGCAGCCGCTGTTATGCTACCTCTGTACTTGGCTGTGCTATTTCGGTTCTTTGCTCTTTGCATTTCTACTACATCCCTATTATCTTTGCTCTCATATGCCTCCCCTTTCCCGTTCTGCAGGAGTCTGCATGCAGACTTATCAGCTGCCGGCGTTTGCCCTTCCTGCATTGATTGGTGTTAATTGCTCGTTACGGATACATTTACACTGCTTCCGCATTTCCTCGTATTCTCCGCATTACCTTCCTATATCCCTGGTTGTTGCGGTGAGGCCGTCACATGACTGGTTTCGGGAGCGTAGTCATCCTCGTGCACATGCATTTGTAAGGGCATTCTGTACTGTCAGCGCATCTATTTCCTAACCCGCCAGTCCTGTTGCTGTGATGTGCATGGTACAGCCCAGATTTGCTGTCCTCAATATCCTTCCTCCTACAGTGGCACCCCTGTGTGGTTGACATGTATCTCGTGTAGGCCACTCCTCGGTGTCGTACCGCTACGCCGTTTGCTCCATCCTTACGCTGGCGCCGTTTTTGCGATTCACTATTATCTGCCTCATTTGCATGGAATTGACTACTAATACCTGGTTACGGCGCGGACACCGCCTCCACTCCTTGACAACCATTGCGCTGGGGTTGCAGCTTTACATACATACTATGGTGTGTGGTGGCTGTGCAGCTGATTTGTGTTCTAATGCTCTTTTCGGACATTATCATATTATTTCATTGCTTTACAACTTCTGTGCACACATCCCGGGGGTCTGCTGTTCTTTCTACGTACGTGCCATTTATGTCATTTTTTACATTTTGTGCATATTTTCTTTGGACATTCTCGGTGCCTTTCCACATTGGCATATTGCACCTATATGATACCTGACTTTGACAGCCTTCCGTTACTCCTCCGGTATGTTTGGGTAAATGTAAACCGTTCCCTTTGGTTTACATTGCCGTGCCCTTACCTTCGCCTCGCCGCCGTGGATCGCTATTTGCCCTCATTTGCATGGTGCAATACCGCACACAGTGTGTTTTGCATACCTACGCCGGGGGCGGGGACGGTCCGGCGCACGCCGGTAGTGCACGTGGAATTCATTCATACCTGAATCGCTAAGCAGCCATATTTGGCGTTATAACGCCGACGCTATGCTGGCGCCTGGCGCAAGGTTCATGAATCCCGGGGCAAGTTTTTTTAAAGTGGTTGGTCTTGGATACTTTGTTCTGCAGCTCTTTGTTTTTGTCTTCCTAGTCAACCACTCAAGTTACACAAGTATCAGAAGCAGTTTGTTCATCTAGCTGAGAGCTTTCGTATGATGTTAAGCAGTTCTGTCTATGTCATGTAATTGTTGACGTATTTAGAGAAATATTAAATTTATGATTATATAAATAAATATTACATGAAGTCCAATTTATTTATTTATTTTATTTATTTATCATTTTTAACCAGGAAAGTCTGACTTGGAAAAAAGACAATTTTCAGTGGAGGCCTGGGGAGAAATGTTCCAGATGCATGTCTTTGTATTAATTAATTTAATTATTAATTGATATCTCTTTTCCTGCCATCGTCAGATGACAACAATTAGAACAGTTGTATTGTCCAGTATATGACCTTTAAAACTGAATATTTCGGTAACTTGTATGCAGCACAGTTTTGCAATTATTTATGTAAGTATAAATAGGTAATATTCGGCACCTATGCAACTAAAGAAATGCCTAGTGATATCACTAGGCTTTAACGAGTTAAAGATAGTTTATACTTTGATATTATGAACTGATTCCACTGAGGAACTTAAAAGTTTCAATAATATCAACCATATTTCTAACTTCTCAACTATATTTGGTAGATTCTTCTAGTTTCTCTGCATGTGATTTCTCCTGGAGGCTTTTGCAATATCTTAATTGTTCTTCTCTGAAGGGCTTCTATCCTGTTTATGACCTTATAAAGATGATGCATTCAGAACTACATTCACTGTAACATATGGAGCTTTACTACCTGCTTTTATCTTAGGATAATCACTTATTCATTTCTAGTGGAGGTACTGTTACTAGATTGGTCACTGTGGGTGAGCAAAGAAAAGAGCCATCCCTGTTCATTATATACGTGAGAAGGAAATGGGGTGTATAGAAAGTATAAAAGTGGAGAGAACAACAAGCAAAGTGAAATGCAATGGTAATCATAAAGTATGAAATGTTGGGAGATAGGTATTTTTTTCTCAGCCACATTTTTTTATATATAGAAATGTAAAGTAAGTGGGGAAGGAAATGAGGGATTGCTACTGATTGAATAAAGGTAAAAGTGTACTTAGCAGGGGATATGGACAATAAATGCAGACTCAGACAAGGTTAGTTAACACAAATAGGATTGGGAGGACATTGAACAGAGAGAAATACATAGAGTAGACAAGTGGTGTAGAGGACTGGGCAATGAGCAAGGAATGGGAATGAAACACAACAGAAGGAAAATCAGCAGAATGAGGATAAGGTAGGGTTCTGGTATGGATGGATGCGCGGCTGGCCCAGAGGGCAATAAACCAGACATCACTTCCTTTGTGGTCAATGGTAGGGCCCATGTTTTCCACCTGGTGGTTTCAGAGAAGAGGACTACTGGTCACACAACTCTTCAAGCCACTTCAAATACCTTCCATATTACTGAGTTGAGCATCCAGTTGTGGAGCCAATAATCCCCACAACTAATTCTGGTAGGCCAGAGCAAACCCCCTCAGGACCACTTTCAGAAGAGGGGCCCTCACCCAAGCTCAAGAAGCAGCCATTGACTGTGTGAATGATATCTTCAGGTCACTAACAACAAGGGAGGAATCATTAATTTGATGGGAGACAGCATTAGTGACCACATGTGACGCAGTACCAGGGACATTGGATGGTGCAGCCAAAGGTGAGTGCAGTGTTACCTCCTCCTCCTCTTTTTCAATGGCTGGACATACAGAAGCACAACACAATGAGAAAAAAATATACTGCAATAGTAATCACAGTTGTAAGTTGACTGTTACAGGCCACATGACCTCCTGCTGTCTATGACATCCAATATTATTAAGCTGTCACAACTCCTCTGTACTAAAAGAAAGTATGCACTCCTGTGCATACATGTGCAACAGATAAAATAGCAAAAGACAATATTTAGTGAAAATTCTGTTTTGTTTGTGTTCTCATCCATTGTTGTGTACCAGATGCTGACTCTTTGCCATTGCTATAAAATATTCTACTTGCCTCTTTCTGATCTGCGATACTGCAACTGTGTGTTCTCTCTCTGATGGTCCACACTGCCCTTCTGCTGCATGCACTGGCATGGAAGGCCATACCAATATGTTCATCTGCTACTCCATCTGCATTATAGAATTACATATTTATTGGTGTGTCACACACAACAAATATCAAGTCACAGAATTCAGGACTGTATTGCAATTGTGCTCCTGAAATGTCTAAGCAATGGAATGAACCGTTCAGAAGAAAGCACCCACTCTACTACA
The DNA here is from genome assembly GCF_019279795.1 of Protopterus annectens. Taxonomy (NCBI): domain Eukaryota; kingdom Metazoa; phylum Chordata; order Ceratodontiformes; family Protopteridae; genus Protopterus; species Protopterus annectens. The sequence continues at coordinate 337,710,847 of NC_056734.1, forward strand.
GTCTGTAATTCTATATGTTCTACCTTACACGACATTTCCTGCAAGGCCTGAGGGTTCTAACTGGGGTCATCAAGTAGGGCCCTAGAGCATATCCAGCATTACCTGAACAGACAAAATAATTTACATATTATATGCCAAAAGAAGCATTGTTAAGTGTTCTATGTCTGTTTGATCCAAACCTTAATATCAATGTTTTTCTAACTGCCTGTTGACTTTAAACATGTAGCTTTAGATTGAGTTGCATAACTAAGCCTAGTGCTTATAAGGCTGGGCTGCTCTATTCTGCATATAGCTGCTGCAATTGCTGAAATAATTTGGTTTACTTTCACCTGATTTGACCATCTGCCAATCAAAATGACACCAGGAAAGCAACTTTGTTAAGAATTATTGACATTTCTATTTCAATGACAAATGTTGCTAATCTGTTACTAAACCCTATTTGTGCTGTTGTGTTACTCACTTTACTATTTTGTATATGAAAAATAAAAAATTGCTAGAGTTCTCTGTGTTTGCTTGCCCCCAAACCTTAAATAGTTTTAAGAGCTATAACAAACTGTGTGCTGTTTAACTGCAAACATTGCTAATCTGGTTCTGCTGCTTATTTATGCAAGCCTGTTATTTATTGAGAATGTTTTCTGCTGTTTGCTTGTTAGAGATGGGTAATTCTTAATGATCTAGTTGTCTACATGGTCTAGAACTTATACAGTTTTATGATTCACTAGCATCTGGTATTTAAATGAAGATATTGCAAATTTTTGAAAACTGGTTAATGATGCCTGTTTTTCTTTGTAAGGGAAGGCAAATTTTTAGTGTTTTGGGGATCTGCCTTCTCAAAGTCTTAATAACGATGGTTTACAGATCACTCAATAAGCTTTAACTCTTGTTTTATATTGTCCTGGATAAAGAGACCTAGTGCTTTATTTATCTGGGCTACTCTTAGCTACATTATTATCATCTTCACTTCATCTGCAGTTATTGAAGTTACACAGATGCTTGAATCTGTGACTCATTCTGATTCCATTAGAGCAAGTATTAACTGCTCTTTTTAAGGTCAAAATTATCACATTCATAGATCCCGGCAGTACACTTTGTTGACCTAATAAATAGTGCAAAGATGCCATGTCTTAGCCTGTACTAAAGCTCTCTAACATAAGCCTGTTCACAGGCATTATTCCTGAAGCTTGGAAACTGGTTGTTGTGATGTCCATGTACAGAAGTGGTTGCATCACAAACTCTGGTAATTACAGATGCAGAAGTTTAACAAGTATAATATCGACTACCATGGAACGCATCACATCAGACAGATTCATGTTGAGTCATCAAAGGTCATTTCAGTGAATGGAAGAAAAATGAAAACCTTTCAATGACACCACCTTTGATGAACAACTCAACAATTTTGTTTTTGCAGGATGGCAAGCACACCTGCAACCTCGTTTAAATGGACACCTCCCCAGACTTAAATATACCAAGTGCATGGTTGAACAACAATGGAGAAAAAAGCAAACTCCACTGTCAGTGAAAGTAATTTTGGCGAACAACACTAGCTCTTTTTGCATTCACTGAAATTATGTTCAAAGACGCAACATGCTCCAATATCAGACTTACTAAATTCCCAGTATTAAAAACCTTATTACTATGCCTACTACATCTACTTATCTTCTTGGAAAAGATTAGAAAAGCTATGGATGGAGGCTATGCAGCTCACACAGCATACCTAGATCTGGCCAAATCCTTCAACATCATCCCCTATGCAGGGATTGTAAGAAAGCTCAAAGACTTAAACGACCTTTACGTTGTGAGTTAGATAGCAAATTGGTTGTCTTATAGAAAACAATCTGATAAAGTCTGTTAACCAAACAGGGATTCCAGGTCACTCCAGAAAAGTGACAGTTTCTCTGAGGAGCTTACATGGTCAACAAATAAGTGAAAAAAAAAAGAAAAAAAGAAAAGAAAAAAGATTTAAAACGTAGTAAGAATTACTGCAGAAAATAAAAAAAAGGTGACTAGTGATGTACCTCATGGCTATCTATGGATACCCCCTCCTGTTCAGTATCTATTTCTCAAATCTTCAAGCAACAAACCTAGACCTTTGGCTAAGTATTTTCCTGAGGACTGTGCACAGCTTATGATACTGCAAAACTACAGAAAGGGCTAGATTATGCAGATCACTGGCAAAAAGATAATGGCCTCAAATTAAATGTGGAAAAGGGTAGCATAATCACATTTTTCAAAAATAATTTTTCTACTACCCACAGTAGATGGAACTCCACTCCAGACTGATTCATTAATCAGAGCTCTTTGTATTCTTATAAAAATTCTTTATCATTTAACCACCATATTGTAACAATGGATGAAGAAATATGTCCATTGAATCCAGTTAATATCGAAAGAAATCTTATCTTCATCTAAGGAAGTCATCATTCCACTGGACCTAGCCCTCATCAGACCAGTTATAGAATACAGTCCCCTTTCTGGCATGTATCAATCCAAGCTCATCACATAACAAAAAAAAAAAAATACCCAGAGGTCATGATGGAAAAAAAAATCAGTCTGAATCCATAAACTACTAAAACAGGCTTGTGATGCAATCCATACACTCTGTCTCTTACATACTTCTATGTGGCAACTTATTTCTGACTTTTCATGGCAGAGGTGGATGATGATTAGGCATAAATGGTACTAGGATGATACTTTGATATGTTCTCCCTGCTTGCATTGTACCTGTTTGGATAGAGATGTCTATCTAACATGTATGTGTGTACTTACTACCCAAGTAAACTTGTGGAAAATATACTCGCAGGAGTCCTTGATATAGATTGAGTGTGTTCCAAATATGTGAATCATGGAAATTTGCCAGGTAGCCCAGGGCAATATTAAAAATTAGACTAAGGACAAGAGCATTGCAGATGACCTTGCAATTTATGGAGTAGAAGCTTCTCGTGCTGATGAATCATAGTCCTTATGAAATACATATGACCTTGATGGCAATGTGTGTACAGCTCCTAGCACCTCAAGAAAATGTTCTGTATCATAAAATCACTGCACATTGTTGGTTTTCTTCTCTGCAATCATTGTAAACCAGATCATTACAATCTCCTAGGCTGCTTTACCTTAGATAAGGCTGAAAAGGAGCATGAATGCAAAAAGTAATAGCTAGACTGATAAAGAGATAGACAGATTAGCTAAATAGATAAACACAGTTGTAACTCTTTCCAAGCTTTACTCTGGATCAAGGAATGTATATAAGTTGAAGTTCTTATGCTTATTTAATGATATTTCAGCTGTTGAATTGTAGATTTTGCATCACCCTGAAATCACCCATTTAACCACTATGAAGTAGTCTACTTCACAAACCCGAAATCCCACTTCGCCAACGTTCATATAATTGAGACAACAAAGTGGACAACTCAGAAGACCAACCACCCAGAACACCGACTTTCAATTCCAGGTAAGTAACCATTTGGCCAACCTGAAAAACAAATGAAAAATGAAGCAAATTAAACCCACTCATGTGGAGGGTTTCACCCCCATACTCCCATAAATAGATATAGCAACTCCGAGATCACCCTTCCGCAAGGGTAAGGGGCAATATTCACAAGGTGGCCAAGCAGTTCCTTACCTGGAGTGAAATGTCGGTGTTCTGGGATGTCGGTATTATGGATTTTCAGCTTTGTCGTCTTGGTTATATGAAAGTCAGGTAAGTGGGATTTCAGGTTTGTGAAGTAGAACCCTAAGAAGCTATTTGCATGCAAACCATACTTTTACTAAGTAGAAGACATTTAGGCCAATTTGCAATTCAGTTAAGGGTATGCAGAGTCCAGATAAATAGACCAATGAAACACGATGAGCTAATCTCTGTTATTATCTACCAGAAAAGGCCTTCTGACTATTTTAGGTTGAAGTTACCTGTTAATACTGTTGGATTTATGCAAGTGTGTTAGTTTGAGCTTTTTAATGCTGCTGTTTGGAAATGGATGCAAGTACACAGTTGATAGCCAAGAGTTGTTGGTGTTATTTTTCAAATGCATGCTTACCTCTGTGTGTATTCTGGTGCTACTGATCAATCCTCACGTCATTAATTTAAGTGTTTCCTGAACTAGTTAAATTTCAGTTATATTTTATTAATATTTTAGGTACTTCACAGTGAAAAAAATCAGGTATTTTACTTTGAGGATAACTGCATATTACCACACCCCTTCTTGGGACAACCACCACTCTATATGTAAATGTGCTCTGCAAATAAATGGTAATTTTCGGGACCATAGTCAATAGACACCTAGTCATGTACTCATTTGGGGCTAAGACTACATACTAAGCCTGTTGGGACTATATCTCTGCAACAGCTGCTTTGCATCATAGAGACATATTTGTCCTATTTTTTTAAAGAAACGTTATTTTTCTTTTTCAAATAATAAATATTTAATTAATATAATGAACAATGATAATAATAGCATCATATAATTATAAACAGTAAATAAAACAAACTATGTACAATATATACAGAGGCCTGAATTCCAAAATAAAGTCATTGATGTTCCATCAGGAGAATCTTCTCTTCTAGTATTTTTTTAATTTATTTTTATACTTTAATTCTTTAGACATCTAAGACAGGATTCTGTTGATAAAAGTTAATAAGACTTATCAGTTTCAACCAAGGATTATTGGGGAATGGCTTGGGATGAATTTTTTGTTATTTTATGTTGGATTCTCTGATGTTTGTTTCTTTTAGGAAGGATACAAAAATCCTTAAAACATGGTAGATTGTCAGATCTCCATTTCTTAGTAATACATTTCCATTCAGCTGCAAGCATAGTTCATTAAAAAAGCATTTTCAGATTTCAAATAACAAGTATCACCTACATTAAAAAGAATAAAAACTTGGATAAAGAGAAAGAATCTAAAAAAAGCTTTCAAGAAATCATTTTTATTCCACCAAAATAAATTTAAATAAGGACAATCATATAAAACATGAAACCAATCAGAATTATACTTTTGTAGACATCTCCAGTGAAGTATATTGTTATTACTATTAAATTTGATTATTTTATTTAGAGCTAAAAAGGCTCTATGTAAAATTTCCATTCAAATATGTGCCAATAATGAGACCAAGAAGTATGTTTAACAGAAGATAATATTCAAGATTTAGTTTCAAATGTAAAATAATAAGAATGACATAATGTAATATAATTACAGAAATTAGTAATTACATTTGTTTTATATTTTATCAAAATTAAAAAAAAATTTTAAATTAAATTATCGGTTTTAGATTTATTCTATATAATTTTGTGGAAAAGGTATATTAATTTAAGAATGTCTTTAAATAGTGAGTTAGAAAATGATAAACACAATTCCTGAGTCTGGGGTTTCACATTTTATATTAATAACCAATCTTGGGGATATAAATTAGATTAAATAATAAGTTATTGCAGATCATTGACTTTCAATCTTTAAAACATTGTTGCCAACAAACAAAATGCTTAGATTCCCAACTGATAAAGATATAACTATGCAATTGATTTAAAAAAATTCTAGCAATACTAAAAGGAATTACAGTTTTAAACTAAGTCTTGATGTCTATATTAGAAAGAAATATATTTTAAAAGCCTTAAAATAATACTTAAATAATTAGTATTTGTGGAAGGGGAAATATTATATTGTATGCAATTGCAAAGATAATGCCAGAAACATTATTGTGGTTAGTTGAACAATTTTTACCTAATACGACTTTATCATTTTAAAGTAGGATTAGATATAAAGTTTTCCAGCTAGATTTATAATTAGAATCAACCCAATTTAATATAATTTTAAGGATTGATGTTTTGATGAAAGTATCGATATTAGGAACATTAATTCCTCCAAGATCCCATGTTCTGGTATGATGAAGATAGGCTTTTCTAAGTTTCTTAGGAAACCAATGGAATTTTAATAATTGTTTGTTATTTCACCAATGTGATGTTTACTAGGCAGAAGAGACAGAGCTTATGTTATATATAATATTTTAGGTAAAATAACAAGTTTATCAATTGAATTCTATCTTCAAAGGAAACAATAAGATCTTTCCATTGATAAATAAGACTGTTTATTGTATTTATGATATTATCGCAATTAACATTCAATTAAAGACTATTACCACAGATCATGGACATGTCTCTGCTATGACCCAACATAATCTATACTTCTTTTATATTGACTGTCGCCCTCTCAGGTAATACCACCCTTGTCCTCACATTGGCTTCTTACCTGTTCTCCTTTCTTGTCCTTACTCCTTTTTTCTAGTTCCTACTACTCCTACTATTTTTCCACTATATACTACCTCCAACCATATACCTTAGTATCCTTCTCCTCACAATATACTCTTCCTTGTGCTATTTCTATAGTCTTCTCATCTTTCAATACAACTTTCCTCAATTATGCTAAAATCAGGTCTCTATTTGTCTTCTACAATATCTTTGCATGCCTTTATTTTGTGTTTAACTCTCTCAGATGCTTGTACTTTTTGTATTCATTTCAGAATAATGTTTTCTTTTGTAAAAATTGGATCTCACCATGTACTAAGAATGTTACTTTTTAATTGTATTATTTCTTCTTTTGTAAACTACTATCTTTGTTAATTAATGTCTAAGTAATGTAATACTGGAGTTTTTCTCCTTGCGTCTCTGCTGAAAAAGGGTTTCTACCCAGCCAGGCTAACCTGGTTATCAAATGTCAAATAAATAAATAAAAAATAATTTCCTGTATAGACTTCAAAAGACTGACAACTAACTATTTCCGAGAGGAGACTTGATTGCCAATGATATGATTTTTATATACTTGATTTTTTCTTTTTATTGAATTTAAAAAAATTTAGATTTTGATGGTTTAAAATGAAGTCCAAAAATAGATTGAAATAATTTAATTGTAGACTATGAAATAATTTAATTGTAGAAACTCTAATTTAACAAGCATTGACCTTGAATTAGGAAGACTTTGCAAAACATCATCTGCAAATAACATAATTTTGGAGAAAATTTGTTGAAAAATATTTATACTTGTAATATTTGAATTTGTTCTGATTAAAATAGCAAAAACTTCAATGGATAAAGCAAATAGAATTGGGGAAGTGGACAACCTTGTTTAGTACCTTTAATTAAAGGAATATGCTCTGAAAGATTCACTTCAGAACACTGAGATATCATAATCTCGAAATTCAAAACATTGGGACCAAAATCCTGAAAGTGCATTACGCTGAAAGTTCACAATGTTGATTGTTAGAATGTTGAATTGACTGTGTAAGCACTGTTATGATGTGCAAATTGGTTGCTGTGGTTTTAAGATGTGTTATGTTGAAGTATAGTCAATAAGAATGGAACATGACTGAGGTTACCAGTGAAAGTCTGGTAAATATCAGAGAGATATATAGTAATGTGCAGTCTTTTAGCAGTGAAGTAGTGTTTCTAAGAGAAGTTTGAGGATAGGTTTTTACAATTTAAACAGGCATCCATTAAGCATGGAATGGTATGTTTGCCATTTTGTTCTATGTAGTGCGATCTCAGAGTTGATATAGTTAAGTAGTAGGGGGTGTGGGGGTGCAGGGGGGCTTGCATCTCTGCTTGTATTTGGAGAAATTTAATATAGTTTGTTTTTTGTTTCTGTTTGTTATGTTGTAAAGTAAATGTTGGTTTGTTGTGTGTGTTTTTTCAATGTTATGGGAATCAATGTTTTCAAGTTTTGGTGTATTGTACTTTCAGGAGTTTGGTCTCAATGTTTTGAATTTCAAGATTATGGTATCTCGATGTTCTGAAGTGAATTCGTTCTGAAGTAAAGAAAACAATTTTAACAAAAGTGAAATTATTATTATAAATATTTTTAAAAGCAAAATGAAACTTTCAGAAAAGTCAGAAAGTTCTAAAATTTCAAACAAGTAATTCCAGTTCAAAGAATCAAAAGCTTTTCCAATTTCTAAACAAATTAGCAAAGCATCTTCATTTCTCTTGCTCAAAAAAATCTATAAGGGTTAATATACATTTAATATTATCATGGGTTTGTCTTTGATATATAAAACCTATTTGACTGGAGTTAATTACTTGGATTATAAGTTATTTTATTGTGTCAGTAAGAATAGATATAAGAATGTTATAATCATCATTTAAAAGAGAAATAGGCCTATAAGACGAATAACATTGGTGGGCTTTTTTGTTTTATTTCAATATAGGATCAATTAATAAATACTGCCAGGAAGGAGGTATTTCTTCTTAAGTTTGAGCTACTGTTAAACTTTTATAGAAAAAAATATAAAAATAGAGGGTGGAAAAAGTGTATACATTTCTATTATTATTCTGTCCATACCTCGAGCTTTATTGGATTTTGAATTTTTAAGTTTTTTCTACTACTTCTTTATAAGAGATTTGTTTATGTAGCTCAATATTAAAGTGTGATGGGATTTTCATAATATTAAGAGAATTAAGATTTAATATTCAGGTTTTAACATCAGAGCTAGAATTTTGATTTTGAGATGTCTAATTAAATTTAAAAAGCATCAAGTATATCCCCAATATCTGTTTTTTTTTCCTTCATGTCTAATTTCTAAATTATTATTAAGGTTTGAGTGCAATTTAACTCGTTTTGATAACTTATACATATCTCTGGGTGATAAGGAGTAAGCGGACATTTTCAATCTTTGTAGAACAAGGTTTGTTTTATGAGATAATATGTCAAGATATTGTTTATTTAATGTTTCTATTTATTTAATTTTAGACCTATTATGTTTAGAAAATTTAGACTTAACCACCAGAAGTTGCAATTGGATATTTGTAATTCTTAATCCCATTCTTTAATTTTATTTTTGCACCAAGTAAAAGTTTTACCAAACATATATGCCTTTAACGAATCCCATATCACAACTATATCTATATCAGGAGAGTTGGATCCCCCAAAAAAATATATAATTCAGAGGTCAACCAATGCTTAACTTCCTTGAAATTAGTTATATAAGCAGGGATTCTAGTTAGAAAAAATAGTTTATGAAATTTCTTTGAAGGTTTAAGACAAAGGCATCATGATCCAAAATTGGACAAGGGCATTGGGAATTGAGAGACTAGCATTTTATGAGTCATTGTTTGTGCGCTATACTTATAATCCTGATGAGAAAAGAGCAGTGAACAGGGGTCTTTCATATTAAATGTATATTTTAAATTTTGAGAGTCTTTCCATTTTATAAGAGCTTTTGCAGTGGATGTCAGTCTTGGTTTCTTCATATGGCTAGTATCAGAGTCCACAAATATATAATAAAATCACCACATGAAATTAAATTGCCTTTGTAGTTAATGAGAATAAAGTCTAGATGTTTTAGCAAGACTTTGTCCCATACCTGGGAACCAGTAGAGATTAACTAGAGTCCATAATATATTACTGAATTGTAAAACTATAAGAGTGAAATTACCATCTTTATCTTTGTATTTATAAATTACTGGAGGGAGATCTATATTTTTTCAAAGAATCATGACATCTCTTCTCTTAGTTTTAAAAGAGGATTGAGCTAAAATTGCAAAACTACTTGGATTCCAAATATTTTTTTCCATAAGTTTGATATAAGATTCTTGAAGAAAAAAACATCTGAGCCTTATTTGCATTTAAATAATGTATTACATTTGATCTTGTCCTTGGATTGTTTAAACCATTGACATTTAAAGATAATAATATTAACTCCATCTGTAAACTAGCTTAAGAAATATTTATATTTCTACAACTATTAAAGTGAATAATCAATCTAACATGACACATAAGAAGAAATGCCTTGTATTGATGGAACAAAAATTTAGTTCAGGCTAAATAAAAGAACAAAAAATATAATAAAAAAAAATATTGCAAATAATAAATGTTAACTACAAACAAATAATTATCCAAATTCCTATCCCAATAGATAAGAAACACATCAGGTTATCCAACACTATCCACCAAGTCAATACCACAAGAAAATAAGAGAAGAAAAAAACTATCTGCTTCAGCTCTGCAGTAAATAACTCATTTAATGGAGACATTATTACATTTTATAGGGTATAAAGGAAATTAAGCAAAATTAATACTTGTACAAATTCAAAGCACGACAGAGCAGGGGAGTCACAAATTATGCCAAAATGCAATTTTATTTAGAAGTCCACACGAAAACTTTAAAAGCCAAATGCATGAATACTTTTAAAATCAAATGTTAGTTAAGCCCTTTCGTCTCTGCCAAATCAAATTTTTTGTTATAATTCTGATTTTTATTAAATGGAATTTTTTGAATGGGACTTTATATAGGGTTAATTAGATATATGATGCCACATTCATATGTATAGACATTTTTAGATTATTATATTTTCAGAATGTTCATATAAATAACTTATGTTCTTATCTATATGTTCAGAAGAGTTTTTAGGTAGTGATGTTGTATATATTTATATTTACATATGTAATTAGGTTTTTAAATTGGTTGACTATTGTATGTAATTAAGGGGCATGTCATTGGGTTATTTCAGTCTTTAAAAATGCATGTGTGCATGAGTATTACTGTTCTGATGAAGTCTCTGATTTGACAGAGATGAAAGTGTTTAACTAACACTTGGTTTTAGAAGTATTCGTGAACTTACATTTGGTTTTAAAGTTTTCATGTGGATTTTTAAATAAAATAGCATTTTGGCATAATTTTGACTCCTCTGCGATGTCAACGTTGAATTTGTATTGGTTTTGTGGTCACACTTCTTTCACAAAATGAATACTTGAATGAATATGACCTAACATAACCAATTTGCTTTTCTCTCTTTTCATGCTTCCCCTCTTTCTTATTGCTCACACAGTAGCTTAACTCCCTTTATCATTTTATTACTTAACCCATTTGCTTTAAAGGAGAAATAGAGCAACTTGTTTCCAATTAGCACTAGACTATGTACTTGTATTGTTTGACTTTTAATATTCTCTGTTGTTTTCATCTTAGCTGTAATAATATTTTGATTTATGATTTATCATCTGTACCACATGTGCATTTTTGGTGATAGTATTTTAATGTTATTAAGTCAGTGCCTAGTTTCATCGATTACTAATGATGAAATCATAAATATTTAGCATCAGTTAGTCATGAGACAACAAATAGTGTTCAAATAAGTTATTGTGTCTGTAAAGTACAAAGGTTTCAAATACTACAGATGAGTGAACTATGCCACCTGCAACTACCAATGTTGACAGAGCAAGCTTAATAAGCACATAAAATAGCTTGTAAAAAGTTTAGACTAACTTTCATAAAAATTAAAGGAAAACATATAGTTCTGAGAATAAAAGAATAACTAATGTCAAAACACAACTAAATGAAAAAGAAAAAAAACATTTTAGTGAAATAACAAATTTGTCAAGTAATTATTAAAAAAGAAATGTTATAACCCATTTAACAGGAAAAAGCATTGCTTCTCCTTCCTAAAAAAACATGTTAGAAAAATATGTATGTAAAAGATTTCCCCTCCCCCGCACCTATTTCCTTTCTTTTCTTCCTTTTCACTTTATTTTCCTTCTTTTCTTCCCATACTCTTGAAGCACTGCTGTTATACAACATCAAATCAACTAGTTATAAATGAGAACAAAGTACGTATCAATTAGATAAAAAAAAAATTAAGTTATGCAAAAACATAAAGTTTAAATGCATGCAATATCAGGTGTTCATAAATAGGGATGAAGATTTAAGCATGTAAACATATAATTAACAGTGGGAAAAAGCATTTATGTTTGATTAATTATTAATTTATAACATTAAGTATGGCAGAATCACAATGACTAGAAATATGCTTATATAGATTGGAAATACTGCAGCAAGCCATTATGCACTAAATCTATTCTATTCCCCTTTTATTAGCCCTATTTCTCATCACCTAAATGATTCTGTTTTATACATAATATTTAGTATAAATCAGTATCAGTTTATATAATATGTGTAAAATAATAAAATTACATAAAGAAATCTAAAGTTTAGCAGTAATATAAAGATATCAGGAGCAATCATTTAGTTTTGAAGTGATCAGATTGGAAAAGTCGATACATGAAATAGCAGGTCAACAAAATTCAGTTCAATCACTTATATTAAAGCTGATAAGAAACTTAAACATCTGATCTGAACAGAAAGCACTTTAATCTTGAGTTTATTTTAAAAGAAGGGATTATTATTATGTATAAACAAGAAGAGTTTCAATCTTAAGGGGGAAGCAAATGAGAAACTATCGTGTTCTATAAAGTTGAAGTAGTATAACAGAAGCACAACTGAGTTCCTGTGCAGTGTGAAGATGCAGAAATGACCACCACTGAAAACTGTAACATCTGAAAGACTTCAATAAATAAAGAAAGCTAGTGAAGAATGCCGCGTGATGAGTTGATAAGAAGCAGTATTAGTTAGAAAAAAATGAACGTTAAGGTATTATAAATCATGCCAAAACAAAACTAACCAGTGGAACAAGTAAGTATCAGATGAAAGCACTGAAGGAAGCCCATTATAAAAAATGACTCCCTTTGTGAATCCCTAACCATATAAAAAACAAGTGAGCAACACCAACAGAGCACTCTAAATCACCATCAATGCAAAAACAAAGAGGCAAAAAGCTCTAGTAATGACTATATAATAGTTAAAAACATAAACCTAATTCAAAAGATCTATTAGAAAATTTTCCATCTTAAATAAAGTAAATAGTCTAAGAATACTAAAATTAAATCACAATGTTGTCAGCCATAGACAAAATGAAATATGCGGCATAATTTAGCGTTCATAGTTAAAAACTGTATTATAACTTAAAGGAGAACTTTTTGATTTAAATAAAAGGGCATATGAGGAAAAAATAGCTGAGAAAGAGAAATGCCATTTGATTCATACACTGCAACTAAGACATCTGCTTTTGGTTCAGATGGTTAGCAGAAAGACACCTCCCCCACTATGAATACTTGAATAATAAGTATTTTCAATGACTTCTTTGATTTAAACTGTTTTCAATAGTATAAACTGAAGGTTCCAAAGTTGTTATCAAGTGCAAAGTTAAAAAATAAGAAGGAATATTCAGAGCAATAGTCATTACTTAGCCATAGATTTATTGGGTTTGCTGAACTTAGAAGAAATAGGATATGATTTTTTTTTCTTCATGTCAGTCCATGTATTTTTGTCCAAGGTACTTTTCAGAGAAGGAGAACTCCAGTCCATATCTTCAGACATTGGTATAAGATTATTTTTTTACAAATGTAGAAGCTTCCTCCAAGCTATTAAATATTCTTATTCCAATAGATAGATGTATTTTGATTTTGGCTGGAAAGATTATCTGAGATTTAAAGCCATTCTTTCTAAGAGATTTCACAAGAGGCCAGCAAGTTTTTCTAAGTCCTATTGTTTTAGATGGGTAGACATTATCAATTCTTATTAGATGTTGTTTGTATTTCAGAGGTCCTTTTTTCCATGCATTTTTAGTATCAAGTCTTTATCAATATATGTCAAAAAGTTAATGACAATAGATGTTGAAAGAGAAGATGAGGAAGAAGGGATAGGTTTACCTATGGCTCTGTGGGTTCTTTCTATACCATAGGAAAAAAACCTCTTGTAGATTTAAAATTTCTGGACTCCAAGTACTAAGAAATGAAATTAAATCCTTGTCTTCATTTTTTTATTTTGGTAGAGCAAAGAGCCTTATATAATACCACCTCTCTGTTGTCTAGATCATCTGCTTTGTTTAGAAGCCAAGTGTTTTGTTTTAGTAAAAAGTCTGCTTGAGATTCTTCTTCTTTTAGTCTGCCATCTATGCCATTCAAAGCATTCTCCATGTCAAGGATTTGTGTTTGCTGCTGTTGTAGGATTTCTTTGATAATTTCAGTTTGTTTAGAATTGTTTTCTCTTAGATTCTCTAAATTCTCCTAAAAAACATCCATTTTCAAGGAAAGTTCATAAAGAGTAGAACTCATTAATTGTATATCTTTCCTGTCAATAGGAGAGTGCTTGGAATTGCTCATCTTCATTCAGCAAACAATCTCCAAGTAAAAATGATGGGAAAAGTTTTATAAAACTTCATAAAAATCAAGCATTGAGTAGACAGAACTATGAACAGTTAGAATGCAGCAGTATTAGAAGAAAATATTTTTCTGTATTTGAAACTAATACTGCAGAGCTCAGACAAGTTGTTTCCTTTGGTTAGCCATCTTGGCACTTTCCCTCTCTGTCTCTCTTCTTGGCTATTGGTTAGAGAGACTGACCTCAGCAAACAACAGTAAAACAAGGCAGTTCATGGAAAATCACTATTGTACTATGAATTTGGGAAAAAGGCGAACACTGAACAGTAATTAGAAGTTAAACCAAATGTAAAAGCTATAAGCCACTTTGAGCTGTCATATATCTTTTGTGTCTGGCAATGTAAAATAAATTCTAGCCTTTAAAGCTGTTACAAAATCAAAGATACACCTTACTTCTGGCTGCTGCCTGTGAGGCAGAGCTAAATGTTTTAGAGCTTTCAAAGATGTAAAGCACTTCATATTCCAACAGTTTGTTGTCTTCACTTTGCTCTGTTCCTGTGGTGAATGCTGAACAGAACAGAAGAAAATGTCTATGTTAGGATTCTTTGCTGATTGTTGATTTTTGTTTTTGTTTTGTTTTGTCAAAGCAGGACTTATCAAACTACTTTTCTTTATTTCCCGCATTCTTTTTAAAAGTGCTATATAATAAAGGGAGATCATGTGCATGTGGGATAAGGAAGTGTCTCTTCAACTCAGATGTTGAATAATCTTGAAATGAATATACTTGGAGATAAGAAGGTGTGGAATGCAGGCTCCCCTCCCTACATGGGTGGTACAAGGACCATGCCTACCTTCCCTACACAAGTGCTGTTTTCTGTTTCTTCTATTAAAGTCAGTAATGTCTGAAGTCAACTATTTTACTCATTGAACTAGATTTGTGGGATGCTGGGTCACTGCTCAGATGTATTGCCATTCTGAGGTATGCTCCACTATACACATAATCTAGGAATTTATTAAGAACATGGGACAAACAGATGGTCCACTTATGTGCTTGGCAAGTCTTCTATTTTGCAGGAAGTTTGAAGTAAAGAAGGGAAGAAAAAGAGACGTGTAGCTTGCTGACTCAACAAATGCATTCCTTATCTAAGGGAACAATTGAAATGCAGTTGGAGAATCTGGACTGGAGCTTTCAGGTATCTGTAGGTAGCAGAAAACCTAGCATTTAAGCTTTGGCAGAGTGTGATAAAGAATAGAATAGAAAAAATGATCACCACATTTCACAGGGAAAGTAGTGATATTTTAGAGGCTTTCACAGCATACCTAGGGGCACAGTACTGCATAGTATGTGTTAAAGTGCAACCCAAGTTTGAATTACTTACAGGTAAGCTCATCTCGAGAGGTTCACTGTGGAGGGCCATGAAAATTTTTTTTTATCCCATTATCTCTAATTAAATTCAGACACTGCTAAACTTCTTAAATAACAATAAAACCTCAAGCATAACTGGGCCACCCAGCAAAAGTATTCAAATGCAAGAGAATTTACTGGAGTTTATTTAGACAAGCATGCAAGGACCAGAAGATGCCAGAATCTTGGGAACACGCTGCTACGGTAATGATTCTTAAACAAAATAATGCTTGACTTAAAATAACATCATATGTTCTGATATCTCTCCATAATGTGGACTGAAGGATACATATGATAATCTAGACATTACAGATAAAGAAATTATTGGCAAAATGATATACTCTGATCAATGTGGGTTAGTAAGGAATGACAATATTAGAAGAGCACTGTTGGTGACAGAGTACTTGGACAAAATCTTTTTAATCTGAATGCTAAAAAGTGCATATAACTTGTGAAATTGTTTGTTGTCATGTAGTCTACCAGTTCCTTGCTTCCATTGTAATTGTCTTGGAATTTCTAGATAATGAGGAACCATGGTAGTAACACCTGGGGCACACATATCTGGATCTCAATATACTGATAAGAGATTAAGACAGGAAAGCCTTCTTTCCCCCTATCTTTTGCTCAACTTAGTCTTCACCACAAGCTATTAGAGAGATAAAATAAGTTTTGGTAGGGAAGGAGCTACATAAAACAATACTGTATGCAGACAACCTTATTTTTTTTTTTTTTTTTTTTTTTTTTTTGGTGTAGACCCTCCAAAAAATATTTTGCCCATTCTTGGAGGTCTTTATAGACTATGGGATCATTTTGCAATATTCCCTTTTGAAAGACAACAGTAAGAGTTTATGTATTTATACACTTTTACAAGTAAGAAAATGATGTTTAAATTCATTTGGGATGTGATTCCTTAAACAGATATGTATTTTCTAAAGAGCTCACACAATGAGGTGGTTCTGCTGAGGTTTGTAAAGGCTGACTAAATGATAACTGAATATGCTGTCTACTGGAAGCTATTAGATTGCAGGACTCAAGATGCGTATTTTTTTTCTTTTATCTGATTAGGTACCCGGCTTATGGGCCTCAAAACTATAGACTTTATTTAGGTATTTATTTTTATACTTGCTAGCCCAATAAGCACACTGGTCCAAACACTCTTTTCACAAATGATCCCAGCCAAAATAGCAAAGGACACAAATAGAAAAAAAATCATATAAAGGGAACATTTACAAAAATTGTATATTAATAAGTCATTCAGGGTAATGATTGTATGCATGCAGACATGCTGATATAAATATAAAGAAAATAGTAAAATTAAATGCAGATACATTAGTTTTATACACACACACACACACACACACACACACACATACAAACACTAATATATATATATATATATATATATATATATATATATATATATATATATATATATATATACACACACACACACACACACACACACACACACATATATATATATATATATATATATATATATATATATATACTTTTTTAGTTTCTCCATCTCTTTTGGGTTTCTAATACCATGACGGGAATGGACCCCATTCCTAAATCAAAGCAAGATTAAAGTTCATGAAATTAGTATTTTTTCAATTTTTGATGTTAGCCAGAAGTGCTCTTTGCAACACCCATAATGTGCCCAGTAATAACTCCTGCAATTCATATGGAGTTACAGATATTAGTAACATATCTAAATATGATTGTAGATTCTTTTTTATAAGACCCATTGCTCCTACTACTACTGGAACTGTCTGGCTATTTTTCTTCCACATTGCTCTTGTTTCTGCCTGCAAATCCTGATATTTTATGACATTATATCTCTCTTATAAAGTCACTGTCATCACTGGGTGTAGTGATTTCGTCTTTTCATGGACCACTATAGCTGGTTTATTCACATCTATGTTTTTAACTGTTGGTAAAGGATGATCCCATGTGTTGTAGACTTAATCATTTTCAATTATGCTTTGTGGCTCATGTTTCCAGTCTTTTTCAACTACTTTTATAGTATTATAATGTTTGCACAATCACCAGTGCAGCAATCTTGCCACATTATTATGCCTTTCAGTATACAGTCCTTCTGCCATTATTATGTCACAACCAGCAAAAAGGTGTGCAACTGTTTCCAGTTCTATTTTACAAAACCTACATTTGTCTGTTTCTCCCATATGTTCAATGGACTTTGTAAACTAACATGTACGTGGTCCACTATCTTGGGCTGGCAATATTAACCTTTCGTCTTATGGTTTGAATTCGCCTCTCAACCATTCCTGTGTTTGATCCTGATCATCATGAGGTTGTTCCAGGAGTTTTCTATACTTGCAACTATATTTATGCATTTTCCACATTTTTGCCTGCTCATCTGATCTTTCACCTTATATTCTTTCTTTTGTTTTTTGGCACATTCAGTTGCTGCCTGATTTTGATCTACTCCTAATTTCATTTCCATTTCCTCTTGACGCCGGTATGCTTCTTATAGACTAAGCAGGGAAGTCATCTTAGATTTATTCTCCTCATGTTTCAAAACTTTCACTATGTTTGGTTCTTGTGAGGTCAGTAGATATGTATGCAGTCCCATGATTGCAGATCTATACATGTAATCAGTTTCATACATCCTTCATAATGGGGAATATATAATATTGATATGCACTGATTTTTATAAATCATTTGATGAGCATGAAGCATCCCTGTTGTTTTCCTGTTGAATCTATCCAACATGTTTTGGGGCCAGCCAGTGAATCCAAAACTGTAAGTTAGGACAGGAAGAGCAAATTGGTTTATAGCCTGAACTTTGTATGTGAGCAACAATGACATAGGATGCTGCAATAAGATATTCTAAGCAGAATAGGAAGACTGTTGGGCTTATTTGGTGGCCCCAAAACCTAAGTCTAGCACCAGATATGGAGGCCTAGTATTGTTATGGCTAAGCAAATGGAATCCGTAGGTCAATATCTAGGCTGTGAATCTATATGCATCAGTTTTATGGTAGATGCCTTTTCATCAGATATTCTAGAATTAAGTAGAGTTGGACCTCTCACTTGTTATATGAAGGGCTGGGGGACAAGACACAGGCATCCAACTTCACCCTTTGTGTCTATAAGCATGTATACCAAAGTGACACAGGCAGCAGTGAGCTGGTTGCTATTAGCAGATGAGCAACATCATCTTCTTTTCTTGGTCATGCTTATCGCAGAAGATATAAGAGTTGCAAATCCACAATCCTGGCCTCAGAAACACATCCCCTGAGGAGCTCAATGTCTTATCGAAGATGGCTTAAAGTAATTTGAGGAGATAATAAAGGTGTCTGGTATTCCTCAAAAAGATTTATATAAATATTTGCAGATCTGTCACTTTGTACTGACACAGTGGTGGAACTGGTTAGAAGCCCCAGGGCTATATGAAGTACTATATCAATCAAGTCTGGAGATTTTTGAAAACAATTATCATTTCATTTTCCTGTGATTTTGATGAATTATTACTATCCTACCCTAAGTAAGATACATTTCATGGAATGTAGAAGAGGGTCCTGATAGAAGCTTTTGTTCCAGATGACATAGCACTATCTCACTTATGCTAGAAATGTGGAAAAGGCATACTACAGCAATGAGATCATTTTTTTTTAGTATTTATTTATGTATTTGTTTATTTTTGTCTTGCATGGGACTACAACATTAATGGTTAGGAAAAAAAACTAACTCAAGCTAAATGGAGTGTAACAATTCAGTCATATGTGGGATTAGTGATTTCTAGACTTCCCATCCTGCATGAAGTGCCCCCAAAAGAGATGGTCTTATGCTGGGATTTCTCTTCATAGAGGTTCAAAAGTCTCTTGCATGCAGGCATAAGTGAAAATGTTCTCCTTCAATATGGCGCAATGGAGGCAAACAGTCACTGAAGAAGATATAGATGAGCACCATGTGACTGCTGTTAGCGAATTAGAGTTTAATTTACCCAGGTACTCATATAAATGGTGGCTGATATTAGAAAATAATATAAGCTGCTATGTAAGTTAATTAATCAGAAGTATTTTAGCTAATGTGGCATTAAAGATTAAAGTCGTTTTATCTGTGACTGCATAACTGTCTGGGTTTTTTTTTTTCTAATGTTCTTCCAAGTAGTTGGTTCAGGACATTGTCCTGCATGTGGTAGCTATTTGCTCAGTGTGTTTTTTATAATCTTTATAATATATATTTACCATCTCAAAAGTGCTTACTCCTCTCTGTACTCTTCTTTTCTAGACCTAACACCACTCTTAAGTATTCAACTGCGGTGCCACCTTTAAAATTCTTGTAGGAAAAGCGCAGTCCGGGTCTGAACTGTCTGCAAACAGCTACAGTTAACTTTGAGTATGTGTCTACCTGTTTGAGCCAATATTCATTTTCCCCTGGAGAGCACTCTGCTTTGGCTTGTAAGCAGCCCCCACCACACACACACACACACACACACACACACACACACACACACACACACACACACACACACACACACACACATCTTCCACTTTCTCTTATTCCCTTCTGTTAGCAAATAGTATCCATAACTGATCAATACTGTGTGTTTGTTAATTTAAACTATGACCACAGTAGCCTACTGATACAAGGTTATCCTGTTTTTCCACCTGAGAAATTAAGAAATGACTTACAGTTTCAGAGCAGTCCTTGGTCAATTGTGATTGTTTCTTAACACATACATGTCTTTGCTTTGTGATTGTTTCCAGCCCCCTCATATGAGCAACTAACAGGGTCTCTACCCGGTTCGCTCCCCACCCTGCCCCCTATTCCCTACCACCCCCAGTGGTCCCACCTTTACTGCACTCAAACCCCTCACATCTTTCCAATAGCCAACCACAGCGCTAACCCAACACTACCTCCTCCATCTTCCCTTTACCATCACACCTCCTCAACTAACATGTACAAGCTTACCTTTCCTATGCTCACTGCATGCACTCTCCTTGCATATCTTACATCCTACCAAAGCTCCATCATTCCCCCACGCAACCACTACCACTGTACTACTACTCACACCAGCACTCATGTCTCACCCACACTCAGCTCCCCTCCCACCAGCTCAAGAACCATCCCTATGCACCCCCCATATTCTACCAACTATATTACTCAAACATAAAGCATCCCTACAACTTAACATAGTAACC
Source organism: Protopterus annectens (assembly GCF_019279795.1). Taxonomy (NCBI): domain Eukaryota; kingdom Metazoa; phylum Chordata; order Ceratodontiformes; family Protopteridae; genus Protopterus; species Protopterus annectens. The sequence continues at coordinate 337,731,399 of NC_056734.1, forward strand.
CTCCCATCATACCTATTACCCACAGAGCACAATCATAAAGTTTCCCTTATAAACAAACACATTCAAAAACTGAGAAAACTAATAATCTCATGCATATCAAAACTAGCCCTAAGTGGAGACATCCACCCCAACCCTGGCCCTACCATCTCCAACCCCAATCCTCATAATCAGACTAGAAACCACAACTTCTCCCATATTACAGCCAATAGAAACCCAAGTGACTTCCTTCTACTAAGCCTAAATATTAGAAGTATATCCAACAAAGTCCATGAACTCCACGCCACCATAGACTTGTACTCCCCAGATATAGTCATCCTGACAGAAACCTGGCTAAAACCTCACATTACCAGTGAGCAAATACTCCCTACAGGTTACGGCATACTAAGAGTAGACCGGCTAAACAAAAAAAGAGGTGGTGTAGCTATAATATTTAAACAGCATCTAAACATCCAGATCTTAAAATCATTAGCTCCACAAATAGGCAATGAAGAAATAATATATACCAACCTCAAAATTAACCAAAACAAAACCATCAACATAATTGGATGCTACTTCCCACCTGGCCAAAACATCCCTCCACTAGAAAACCTTGTCAGCTGGTCTACCCACCATCTCCCCCAAGATACTATCATCTTAGGTGATTTCAATATTGACTGGCAATCCTATTCTGGCAACAATCCAACCCATCATGTACAACTTCATGGCTTCACCCAACTAGTCCAGTCATCAACCAGGATAAATAAAAACTCCAGCAAGCACACTACCCTGGATTGGATACTAGTCAGTAAGAGCCCCCAGTCATATATAACAGGCAGCTTATCAGATAGCCTCAGTGATCACTCCCCAACATTCCTACTCAAAAAATACCAATACCAAGCTAAACCTGTCATCTACCGTCAAATACGTAAAAAACAAAACTTTAACCCACTCACATTTGTCTCATTCATCAAAGAATGTAACTGGCATCCTCTAAAGTAGCTCAGTCTAGATGACGCAGTTGAATTTTTTAATACTACCTTCCTGAACATCCTTAATTACCATGCCCCCATAAGACTTTCCAGAACCAAAGCACAACCCTCCCCATGGCTACAGAAAACCACTAAGTCAGAAATGAAAAACACGGATAAAGCCTGGGAACACTGGCGCAAAACCCAAACCCCCTCAGCTAGACATAAATTCCTAGAACTATGCAATAGAGTCAAAAAGCTAATAAAACAGGACAAATTCCAATACTACCAGTCTGCCCTAGACTCCTCACAACACAGCCCCAAACAATTCTGGTCCTCCATAAACTCCATCCTCCACCCAGGTAAAGTCAGTACCCCTCCTCCTAAGATCCCTCACTCCTCAGAAAATATTGTTACCTCATTCAACACACACTTCACCCAAACCATACTATCACTAGCTAAACAACACAACCCCCCTCCCCTCCAACCCACACCTTCAACTAGTAATCTCCCCACTGCCTAATCTTTTTCTCCTGTACCTACCTCCAACATAAACAAACTCTTAACTAAACTTAAACCCACCAAATTAGCAGCAGACAACCTCCTAAGTGAATACCTACAAATCGCAGCTGATGCTCTGGCCTACCCAGTATCCATCTTGATTAACCGATCTCTGTCAGAATGTTACATTCCCACACTGTGGAAAGTATCACATATAATTCCCCTCCACAAAGGCGGACCCTCCGCAGAACTAACCAATTACCGCCCCATAGCTATTCTCTCTCCACTCTCCAAAATACTAGAGAGATGCATACACTCTCAGGTCTCAGACTACCTACTTACTAACAACCTCCTTTCCAGTACTCAGCATGGTTTCTGACCAAACCATAGCACCACCACTGCCTTACTCTCCTTCACTAACACTATCATTCAGCATAAAAACAATGGCCATCTCTCCTCTGCTACTTTCCTAGACCTATCTAATTTGACATGGTCCCACACAAACAACTTATCTCTGTCCTCAATACCCTATCCTTCTCACAATCAGTCACCAACTGGTTTCAGAGTTACCTGTCTGACCGCCAACAATCCGTTGTATGGCAGAATGACATATCTCCCCAACTACCTGTCTCCATAGGGGTTCCCCAAGGATCCATCCTTGGACCCCTACTCTTCTCTGTTTACACCAATAATCTAGCCTCTGCCACCAAACATGGCACACTCACACAGTACGCAGATGACTCAACCATCATCTGCTCAGCCCAGTCCCTACCCAAACTGCAAAAAGTCACACAGGAAGCCTTTTCCTCTGTTGAAACATGGTTATCTGATGCCCAATTAATACTCAACCCAAACAAAACTAAACTACTCATCTTCCAACCCACCAAACATACTCAAAACAACTCTCACTTTAACATCACAGCAAAAGACAACACCACTATATACCCAACTGAACACACCAAATTGCTAGGAGTAGAAATAGACAATAAACTAAAATTTGACATTCACATATCCATGACCATAAAAAAAGTCCACAAAAAACTAGGAGCATTATACAGAAATAAGCAATTTCTCACCAAAGCAGCAAAGATTTCAATAGCAAATTCCCACCTTATCTCCACCCTATTTTATGCCTCTCCAATATATACCAACCTAAGGCAATGTGATCTAAACAAGCTAGAGACCTGCTACAAGAAAATCGCCAAATTCGCCACAGGGGCATCCTACCGTAGTCATCACTGCCTCTCACTTGCTGAACTGGGCTGGCTTGAACTCCCTCACCTCCTTCAGTATTATCAACTCTCACTCGCCCACAAACTAGTAAACCATCCACTAAATGTCCCATCCCTCCAGAATCTACTCCAAACCTATCGCACCACCAGACCACTAAGATCCAGCAACAAAAATCACTTGCAGATCACTAAAGCCAATAACTCTGCTGGTGAAGCACTATTCTCTTGCGCCATAGCCAAATTATGGAACTCACTCCCACCCACAATTACCTCCGTACCATCATGCAGCCACTTCAAAACTTTACTAAAAGTGCACCTAAAAACATGCTGGCTATGCCCTTGCAACTCCGACTCTAATATCATCCACCCCATCCAACCACTAGCTTTCTCTCCACTTGACTAACTGTCTTGATTATAGCAAGCTCAGATGCTCATAAGCCTAGTACTTATTATACAGCAGGAACTTCTCATTGTAACATTTGTTAATGTCTGTTATGTACTTCACAGATAAAGATTCTAGTTGTCTACTGATGTACTATGTTCTTCATCTGTAAATATGTTGTAAGTAATTGCTATGTTAAATTGTTAATCGCTATGTAATCCAATGTAACTACTGTCTGTTTATTTTACTGTGGAGCTTTTCTCCCCGGGCCTCCGCTGAAAATGGACCTACGTCCAGTCGGACACTCCCGTTCAACAAATTTAAATAAATAAATAAATAAATAAAGATAGCGTCTGTATTATTACTACTAATGTTTAATGTGTTACAGCCTCGTGTTATGGCTGAATAGCCACAATACCCAGGCATGGTTCTCCTACCTTGCAAGGGACCACAGAGCTCTGAAGACATATGCATTATATGCATAAAATATTGTTAGCAGGATTGGAAACTGGTCTTTTTTATTACTGATTTGTTGCTCTCTTGTATTTACTTTCTGAGGGTTTATATTTAACTGTTTGCAAAGAAGTAGGATGCCAGAAATGAATGCATCTTCATCTGATATAATGAGACTGTGGGTCCATTACTATAATCACTTCATGTTTAATCAACATATGAATACTCCATGATAATCCAATAGATCTATCTTTATCTATTGGAATAGGATTGACCTTCATTCCATGTTTAATGGGAAACTCATATTTGCTTGTATTTGATACTAGAATTAATGATTTATAGTAGTACTTATTGAAAGCCTGACCAGAATTTTACCCTACTTGTATTTAAAGAAGAAAGAACATTAAATTACACTCCCAAGTCTACACACACAGAAATAACATTCAATGTTATCAGAGAATATGGTATAACTACTATAATCAAAATAAAAAAAAAGAAGCAAAATGTTTCTTCCAACAATAACTTGAAATGGATTTAACATTCTTATCATTACATACTAATGGCTTAAATAATGCAAATAAAAGATCAAACTTACTAAAATATTTAAATCTAAATAAGGCACAAGTAGTATTTCTCCAGGAAATGCATTTTAAGACTAATGATAGCTTTACTTGGAACCCTAAGGACTATGCAGTCTTAGCTCAATCCTCCTATAGAACAAAGACAAAAGGAGCATCAATTCTCTGGAAGAAAAAACAATCACTCCAAAAGTTATTTATAAATATGAAGACAAAGAAGGTCTACTAGCATTTGTTATAATTAAATGTAATTACATAACATGGACCTTAACTAATCTATATTGGTTCCCAGGAATTTGAACAGGAATGGTTAAAAAACACCTAGATTTTATTTCCAACAGTTATAAAGGAAATCTTATACTGGGAGGAGACTTTAATTTTACCTTAGAAGCTTCTGAAACCACCAAAAAGTCTTTTTGCATAGCAACGATTTCAAAATCCTTAAAAAGATGGATAGATTCATTTCATTTAATAGATACATTTAAAATAAAGGATGATAAATGCTTATTATTTTCCCATAAAGACCATAGATTTGGAACACAAACCAGAATAGACAAATTATTTGTAGTTCAAGATTTACAATCAAAAATCCTCAGCTTCTCAATAGTTTCATGACCCTTCCCAGATCATGACTCTCTGATAATGATGCTCCAAATAGAGTTTAAACCTTTAATCCTCTCAACTAGAATTTCATCATATATCACGAAAATTAAAGAATTCAATCCCTGGATGTTGTCAGAACTACAATTATTTCTTGAAATTAATAATACAACAGAAATCAGTAGAGTCATGGTTTGAGACTCATTTGGTAAGACCCTTAGCTGGTACAAAAACAAAGTTAGAGAGTGGGAATCTAAATCATTAGACTTGCAAACCAGACTCTTGACAGCAAAATCTAAAACAATTCAGAATTGTGCAGAAGTCAAAAAAGAAACAGAGGAATTAAATAAAAAAATAATGAAATTCTAACACACAAAACTTGTCTAGCCTTGTAAAAATTAAAAATAAACTCATTAGCCACCTCCCCCAGATATCTACATAACCTATCTACAAGAATTAAAATATAATCTAAAGCAAATAACATTAGTTGCATATATCATGAAAAGAAAGGGAAAAAGGTATGAGATATAGGAGACATCCCTGAAGCATTTTGGTTCCATTATATGGAATACTTCAAAAAAGAAGATTTAGATAATAACCAAATAAACTTAGATACAAACCTTATCAATATAAAAAAAAAATACAGAAAACTTAAAACTAGACCTACAAAAACCTAAATCCTACAAAGAAATTGTTGACAAGATAAAAGAAAGTAAATCTAACAAATCTCCATGGATAGATGGTATAATTACGGAAATTTACAAACCTTTCCCTTCAACAGTAATCTCCCTTTTTCATAAAACTTTTCTAGAAGTCCAGTCAGAAGCAAAAATATGGGGATCACGTCAGTCGCCCTGCTAGACAGGGGTCCAGGGAAGTAAATAGTGTGGGAAGAAATAGCCAGGGAATTGTTATGGCTAGGCTTGTATAGGCCCTAGGGCCAGTAGCCTAGTACCAACCTATGAAACTATGAAGCTATAAATACCACCCTCATGGAAATATTCTCTCATAACACCAATTCTAAAAGATAATAAACCATCAGACCTTTGCACCTCATAAAGACCTATATCATTACTGAATAATAATTACAAAATATTCATGTCAATCCTAGCTAACAGAATGAAAATCCAACTTTCAAAGACAATTAATAATGATCAAACTGGATTTTTATATAACAGGCACACACATGATAATATTAAAAGGATACTTACTCTTATAGATTATGTGAATAAAGAAGATACACACTTGTAATCAGATTAGACATAGAAAAAGCCTTTGATTCCCTCAACTGGGTATATCTATTTAAAACGTTAGCATTATTTGAATGACCTCCTCCCTTCATCTTATTACTAAAAACATATATATTAATAACTTAGCTTACATTAAATTAGGTCGTTTCACCTCAGAATCTATCCATATAATGAAAGGTACTAAACAAGTTTGCCCCCTTTCTCCTATTTTATTTGCTTTGGCTATAGAAATACTTGCAGAAATAATATGCAATAATCCAAGAGTAAAAGGAATAGAAGTCTATGACCAGTACATATCTAAAATAATGCTTTTTGCTGATGATATTTTATTAACCCTATCAAGCTCTAGAGAGTCATTAGGAAAGCTAAAAGAAGTAATGGACACATTTTATAAGATTTCAGGTCTGCACTTTAATAGATCAAAATCAAAATTTCTATTTGTAAATAAGAAAAAAGAACTACAAGTTACAGATAAATCCATCATAGGAAACCAAGAACTTACGCTAAATTATTTAGGAATAGTGTTATGAAAAAATATAAACAAAACAATATTAATAAATTATAAAAAAATATTGAATATTTAACTCAAAATACTTGCATAGAGCATTTTTAACACTAGATAGAATTAAAAAGATCAGTACTACTACAAATGTTTTTGCTGGAGGTGTGAAAATTCAAATAAAGCAGACTGGATTCATATTTTTTATGAATGTAATAAAACTGAATCATACTGGAATGGAATCAATAATTTTTTACAAGCTTTATTTAATGAACCCTTTACCTTAACTAAAGCATTGATTATACTAAATGTAAATGAAGGTCCCTACCTGAATAAGACAAATATGTATTTGTTATGGACAATACTTGCTATATCTAGGAAATGCGTAACCAGAAGGTGGAATTCAAATACACCCCCGACCTTGCAAGAATTCTACACTTTACTGAAGACAACTGCATCAATGGAAATAAAAATCAAAACACTACGACTCTATCCCAGGCCATTGGTAAATAATCCTTGGAAGAAAGTTATATATTTGTTGGACACTGCAATAATCAATATTGTATCTCTGATAACTGACCTGTTAATTCTATATTTAATAACATACAGTGTATATAACTGAAAGTCAGGCTATTGTAAATATTGTATATAGTTGTTTAAAATGATATTTAAAAATATGTTAATGTCATTTTAATTGAAAATAAAAAAAAATTGAGGAAAAAAAAAACATATGGATATTCCAACCCAAAACATCTGAAACATTTGAAGTTGATACTAAAAAAAAATGTATATATATATATATATATATATATATATATATATATATATATATATATACTCTCAAGGTTGCAAAATGAATAAAACATTTTTTGTAACATCCTGATACAAGGACAAACTACCAAATTCTGAATTAAGTATATACAAACTCTAAGATCACCACAGTTTAGAAAATAGGGAGAAAGTAAGGAAAAAATTGCATTCACAGTTTTATCTTTTTCCAAGTTTCATCATCATGACAGGATGACAATGATCTATCAGGACTGATATCCTGAGCAATGATAAACTATCTGGTGAAAACAGTAGAGATTCCCTCAGAAGCTCTGTAGATACACAGAAGGTGTCAGGACTTTAGGTGACACAACAAAGACTGAAGGCATTCAGATTTACCTGCTTAATGTATGTAACCATAAATGTCATACAACTGAATGCTTTAGATACAACCTTGAAGTAAAATAAGTGCAGAGGTGTTCAATCATATGATATATGCACACATACATATCTGTATCTATCTATCTGTCTATCTATCTATCTATCTATCTATCTATCTATCTATCTATCTATCTATCTATCTATCCATCTATCTATCTAGCTATCTATCTATTTATCTATCTATATGTATATCTAGAGTCTATATCATGTTGTTGCACTCTTAAAAGTTCGAACATCATATGGTCAACACCATATGATCGAACTTTTAAAAGTTTGATTGTTTCAATGGAGATCTCTTTACAGTGCGGAATGGGAAGATTTCCCTTTTCTGCACTGTAGTGCGATCTCAGAGTTGATACATTTAAAGAGCAGGGAATGTGAGGGTAAAGCCCCCCACATGAGGGGTGCAGAGGTGCTTGCCCCCCATCTTTAACTGTTCAGGTAGGTTTTTTCTTTAGCTTATTTTTTTTTATTACATTTTCAAACTTTTAAAAGTTTGATTGTTTCAATGGAGATCTCCGTACAGTGTAGAATGGGAAGATTTCCCTTTTCTGCACTGTAGTGCGATCTCAGAGTTGGTACATTTAAAGAGCGGGGAGTGTGAGGGCACAGCCCCCCACATGAGGGGTGCAGAGGTGCTTCCCCCCCCATCTTTAACTGTTCAGGTAAGTTTTTTCTTTGGCTTATTTTTTTTATTACATTTTCAAACTTTTAAAAGTTCGATCTTATGGTGTCGACCATATGACGTTCAAACTTTTAAAAGTTCGATTATGTAATATAGATACTATGTCTATACATATAAATAGATACAGATAGATAAATATACTTGCCATTTGCTCTTATACCATGATATCTCATCAGCCTGACTGGAACCATGTTAAACCATAATGTGGATTGAATCACCCTATTAGATGCCCCTGATCTTGTCGATTCCTCTGTTCAACTTCCTAGCCACTCCCTTTTTGTCCTTCTTTTCCTGCTCAATGAAAGAAAAGAAAATAGTATGAAATCCTGGATAACAAAGAATCACTTGCTAAACCTTTCTTATTGCAAAAGTCTGAAATAAAATTACCATTGCACAGCTGTGAGTCGTTTGTTTTCCAGTGCACTCTACTTTAGAATTTTCACTTTTATTCCAATTAAAAAAATAACAAACATGGAAAATCAGTTCATAATAATTTCCAGTTTTATTACTTATATTCCCTATATATATATCATGCAATGTAAGGAGGTATGTTGAACCTGCAGAAACACTCCATGATACCCTGAAAAACTATTTATTCAATGATTATGCCTTTATTTATTCAGCTTAATTTATATATCAACATTTTTCTGTGAATCTCCCAATAAATGCTATATATTGCTAGGGAATTAAATATACAGCAGATGTATTCTGCGTGCTCATACAAGTGCAAAATGTAATGCTAAGTCACTCAATAACTTTAAGTAGCACTGTATGTCACAATAATGAAGCAACTAACTCAACCACAATGAATGCCTTCAGTTCTGATAGACTAATTATGACATTTTGAGAATGTATCCTATAGTTTTCTATATGACACAATAAATATTTTGTCACAATCAGTTTATTTGTGACTTGCTTCATCAATGTAGATGATCTTAGTTAAAGTGACTTTTATTCTTTATGATGCAACTATCACTATGCATAGTATGGAAAAGTCTATACTGAATTGTTTGTTTTCATTAAGTGCACTTAAAAGTATATTGATTAACTCTGAATTATTTTTCCAGAATCAATAATTCATGTATGCTGAAAAAATAGGCCAAGTGATATTTTATTTTTCTTGAAAATAAATTGTTACCAATGCAGCAATGCCCCTACAATATGTCTGAATATCCACCATAAGGTAAACTTAGTGAATTATAAGTTGAGTGTTTGACTGCTATGTTTTTTCTCCTTATTTATTTGATCATATACTTTCTTACCTAGTTAACTGGTTTGAGAGGCCTTTGAGGTAGACAATATAGAATAGCAACTGATAAACATAAGTATAAGAAATGAGGTAATAAACAGAAGAGTGGTCAGTATAAAACATGATATTAAAAGGTATGCATATTACAAATATGACAAAATCAGTACTTAGATTAATAGGGCAAACACATAGGGGCAGATTAAGTAAACCCTACATGGTCTGCTAAGACTGTGTATGCTTTGTGGCATAACACACACATGATAGCGCACTGTTTTGCATTCAGTAAGCAGATGTAAGTACTGTAGAGAGCTGCACAAACATGGTAAACTCTATGCCATGCTAATTACAGCATAAGCAGCTGAACTGTGCGCTAATCAGCCAGTCCAATAATGAAGAGCTATTCAACAAGCTATAAAGCAACTGTGTAAACCCAGTGCTAGTTTTACCTGTGAATTCCAAAACCTATTGGAATACAGCCATGGAAAAGAGTCTGCACAGAAAGAATGTTAGGGGCTGCTGTTGCTTTAATGTATATGTATGTGTGACAGGCTGAAGTCTATGCTGCTGCTGCTGCTAACAGACCATGCCCAAGAAGGAGAAGAGTGTTTAGACCCCTTTTAACTTATCACAATCTGCATGAGGTTTAAAATTGTAGAGTGCTACAAGGTGGATAGAGACACACTACAGGAACTCTGCAACCTGTGTTGCCCTCAACTCAGACCAAGAGCAAACCAAGGGGAACCAATACCGGTGGAGACAAAGGTATGTGTAGCATATAGAATTGTAGCTACAGGAACCTTTCAGAGACATACAGAGGACATGTTTGGGTTGTCACAAGCATCAGCATCCAGGATTCTCCATAAATTCCTGAATGCTATATTCCAACCTGCCAGTGGCTACATATATGTTCCCCATACACCTGAGGGTAGGGCCACAAATATGCAGGAGTTCTACCCTGTAGCACACTACCCTGAAGTACTGGGTGACACAGATTATACACATATAGAAATCAAGGCACCACTTGGGGAACAGGGAAGGGTGTACATAAATAGAAAGGGCTTCCACTCCATTAACTGCCAAGTAGTGTGCAATGCTAAGGGCATCATATTGAATGTACGTGCTGGCAACCCAGGCAGTAACTACGTATCACATATCTGGCACAAATTCCAATTGTATGAGATATTTATTAGTGGTGATATCCCACAGGGTCATATACTGGGGGATGCAGGTTATGCACTGGAACTGTGACTGATGACACAGATTAGAAATGCACACAGACCAAGTGAAGAATGCCATAATCAGGTATATTCTGAAACCAGAAATATCATAGACTGTGGGTCTAACGTTGTGGTTCTGGTGCCTAGATACAGCTAGGGAAGCCCTGCAGTGCAATCCACATACATGTACTGAAATATTCACCATCTGTGCCATCCTTCACAGCATCATCTGGACAAACCAGCATTAGCAGGATCAACAAGGGGAAGGGGCACACATGCCATCACCACTGGCAAGGTCACCACAGTCGCATTCAGGTGAGGAGTCAGAGGGGAAACCAGCAGCTGCTGTGGGTGTAGGTAGATGTAGGCGTGTCAATATGCTCTCACTCTGGCTAAGAGGCAATCTATAGCACACTCACTCACCACCTAAGGTACTAAAACCTTCATCCTACACATATGCATACAATAACATGGATAGCAGGCAATGCTGGCGATCTTTACCTACCCTTGCAATGGCCGTGTACTCCTAGCACCAGACAGACTCAGCCCTGAACTAAAACTATAGCAACTGCAGAGTTTACAAGGTGAGTGTTGAACCTGGAATATTTAAAAAATGTGTAATAATACAAATGAATGGCATATCCTTGCATAATGTTACTTGGTAATGTAAGTAAGTAAAAGGTAGCTCATTTCTACATAATTTAGTTCAACATGTGATAGCAGTGACTTATGTGAATACATGTATCCTCTATCAAGTAATAGGTCTCAGGCATCAAAGATTCACACCTTCATTCCTTTCAAATGTACTGATGGTCACCGAATGTCCTCAGTTTGGCCTCATACTTTTGCACTGGCAAATCATTCAAGAGAGAAGTTAGAAATTAATGGCACACATTTCAGTTTCAGACTTCATATCCCTCTGAAAAATCTTAAAAATAGTGATGCAAAAACTGTTTGATTCTATTAACTGCCTAACTTTGTAAGACCAAAATATTTAAAAAGTTTCCCTATTGTTCAGTCTTTGTCTCACTTTTATTTATAGCTTGGTCAAGCTTTGTTGCTGTAAGAGTATGGGAGGCATATATTAATGACAAAAGCCTGCAAGAAAGCATTACAATTAGCAAAACAGCATCACAAACACAAATATACCAAGCACTAGGTCCGTTAGCACCCTGAGCATCAGACACAATGCTTAAGTATACCTCTATCCAAAAGATAGAAAACAAGGCTATGACACAGTTATCAGTAATGGCACAGGATGTTGTGTGGAGGGAGTGGGAAGACTAGGCTGACAAAAAAAGTAAGTGAGTGCACATGAGTAAGAAGGAGAAACAGGCAGACATTTGGATAAAGTATGGCCAATGAGACATAATGAGTTTTAAGCCTCATGACTGAACCAAGTATCTGTTGTCTCTGTATGTCTGTATGGGCAATCCAGGTGAAATTGATGTGAGAGTGTCTGCAAGAACACAGCCAAGGTCTGTGCTAGCTCTACATCCTGGTATGTCGGACAGATGTGAGCCATACATGGTAGAGGTGGCAGTTTATCATCATCGTACCCGACCATGAGAACTGGCTTGGCCAGGAGTTGCACTGGCATGTCCATGCCCACAATCAGATGCACCACTGCTACCTGAATGTGACTGATGTCTACTGAATGAGCTCTCCCCACGAGTTCTCCCAGGACCATGACCCCATGGCCTGCCACACCTGGGTGTGGACACCTCAACCACTGAAGGAGAAGTAGAAGTAGTGCCACTATGGGAGCATGATCAGGCACAGCCATGTTGGCTAACATCAGATGATGTGGATGACCTACATCCATGTGGATGCTGTCCCATCTCAGCAGATGTTTCTTCGCAAACACTGCCCATTTCAATGTGTCATTCATCCGACCCATTGAATCAGCAACATGATGGAGACAGTCAGGCATGTCAGTCTGTGCCACATCTACAACCCTAAGCATTTCTTTGTAGACCCTATTGGAATGTGCCTGCACCTTCATGACGGCCTTAAATGTATGTCAAGTGGCATGGAAAGACATATGTGGATCAGGTGGATGGTGGATAGCAGGCCTCCTCTGAGCACCCCTAACAACCCTTCTGCATGGCACTTTGCTCACAATTTGGCTATGGCCAGAGTCAGCAGGCACTGAAGTTACAGTAACCACACTACCCTGATAGAGTGTCTCATCCTGTACCTGTCCAATATATGAGGGCTCGATGGAATTGATTGCCATAGGGCTACTGGCTCTGTTTGATGGAATCACAGGGGTAGCTGAATACCAAGGTCAGTTTCTTATTCAACATCTGCACACATACACCCCCAACTGTGCCTTTGTTTGCCCACCATCAGAATCAGAGTCTGCTGATGCTATGACATCAGGTGGTAAGAGTCCTACACGTCCACTGTCAGAATCACATGTGATAATAAGCAACAGACACAGGAAATAAATTGATAGCTACACTACTGCAATTCAATATATGCTAACAAACTAACAGTGGCACCACTATTACAGACAGTACAGCAGTGCACACACAGTACTGACACTCACATCGCACATGCAGATAAAATAAATATTTCCGTGAATTGCTCATCAGTATTGAAATAAAAATGTTTGGCTTACCATGTGCAGATGACTCCATACTTTGTAGGGAGGATGGTCCTGGAAGAAGTTAACCAAAAGGTAAGGACACCATCATCACAATTAATGGTAACATAGGGAGAGAAAAACTTTTTGTCTTTTATCTATCTTTTAACAATACATTTAACAGAAACTTGGATGAAGCCCATGTGTAATGAACCAGAATGTGTTGTTAACTGTATCAATCTATAACTAGTCCCCCTCACTCCAAAAAAATTGTTAAACAAACTTAAGTATTGTTGTCAATATTTTACTGCATAAGAAATATTTAACAATTAACATAGGTAAGCCTACATGGAAGCTCCTCTTGGGACACACTTGCCCTCCCTGAAATACCTGGACCAACAGCAGTCACATGCCGTTGTGCAATTTCCACAGAGCTCTCTGGATCCCTGATAGTAGACAGGAACTCTTCATTTGGTGTCAGCGGTGGGTCTGTAGCAGGCTCCACCCTGCATGGATAGCCATGTGTCCACAGGCTACTGCAGAATCTCTCCTCTGGGCTAATGAAATCATGTCAGTGGAAATATCATGCACCTGATCATATGCCCTGATATGGCCCTCAACAGTGATGATATCATCCACTTTCTGCTGCCAAACTTGCATTCTTCCCAAAATATCCCCACCATGTCATCTAAATGCTTGGACAATGACATAATTCTCAGGGGTGTTTGCAGGGATTGGGACACCTGGGTGCCATAGTCCTAGGTGACATAAAACACTAAAGAAGAATAAAACACATAAATATCACATAAATAAAAGTCCTGCTTAAATATAACACATAAGCAATAGTTTTTTAATATTACCCACTGGAGAAACAAAGAACATTCAAGATATTCAAATATAAAAAAATATTTATGTGATTGTAACATATCATAGTCACACATAAATCAAAGTTAGATTGAAAAAAAGGGAGCAACAATAGCAAAGCAAACCTCTGTACAAACAATTTTGTTTGTGCCGACACAGAAATGGAGCTTGGCTGTCCACCCCCAAAACAACAGGCAAATGGCATTTTGCTACTAAACAAAAGTAACTGTTATAAATGCTATTAAAGAAACTGACTCAAAAACATGTGTATATATTTACCATAGAACATTAATTTGTATGCAATTGCCAGTCACCTGTGGCCAGCACTTCCCTAGTGGTGTCTATTGGGGATACATATTACGTTGTCGAACCTTAACAAGTTTCAATGTCATATTGTCGAACCCACATGTTCGAACTTGGAAAAGTTCAAATGTTTCAAAGTGGATTTCCATTCAGTGTGGAAAGGGAAGATTTCCCTTTACTGCACTGTAGTGCAATCTCGGATTTAGTATATTTAAAGACCGGGGGTGGGGAGCATAGCCCCCCACATGGGGGATGCAGTGGGGCTTGCCCCCCTGCTTACAACCGTCAGGTAGGTTTTTTTTCATTTTTTTATTTATTGTTTTTTTTATGTTTTTGAACTTTTGAAAGTTTGAATGTATGGGTTCGACCATATGGCATTCGGACTTTTGAAAGTTCGACAACGTAATATGAACCCGTCTATAAGCCATCTTAGAAGACTAAAACCTCTGTGTCATTGACAATATAGGACATTTACATTTCACTGAAATAACAATAAAAGAGTGTAAAGAGAAACAGTTCTAACATTAACACTTTTGATCAAAGTTAATAAGGCTGTGCATCTAAGAAAGTAAAATGTCCTCGCAAAAATCCCTATGCTATTAGTAAACTTCTAAGAACTGCTTACAGACAAAAGTAGCATTTGCTAATGCATATATAAAAATATTTTTCTAACTGACATCTAAGCATATCCAGTATATAACTGAAAAATGCAATCATACTTTACGAAGATCAATATTTTTCTGTATAGATAAATCCAGAGTAATAGCAATCTCCTTCTGTGTTAGCCACATAAACAAGTCTCCTCACCTTCTGGTTCCCTAGCTGCATGGTTCCTTTTTTATAGTGTAGATTCAGGCCTGTGAGCATGGTGAAGATGCAAATGAGGTGCAAACTCATTAAAGTTGCTGAATCCCAAATTCTTGGGTCTGTGTATCAGATGTAAACATAGTGCAGGCACTCCCTCAGTGTTTGTTGCTAATGGATTGCAACTGTGAATAATTGCTGATAGGGAGAAGGAAAACAACAATTCAGACTCCCTTACCTCTAGTGGATGTGTCAGCCAGGTTTGACTTACAAAATGTAGAAGTAATTGTATCAAGGTTTTAAATGTAAGCAAACAGCACACATTTCACAGTTTCTTTTCAGTAGCATCTGACCTCCCCTCATTTGTTGAAAACTGAATATTTTTGCCATTTAATATTCTCACCTATTTTAAGGACAATGATATAAAATGCCTTACAGACTGCACGTCTGAGATTGTTGCTCAGATAAGAGAAGAATGAGCAGCATGCACAGAGATAAGATAAAGCTGCATTTCTGCAAGCAGTAGTCATACATGGTTGTGTGATCACTCATTGCACTACATCTAAAATTAAAACATATAGAAACAACTCAGAAGTGTACAACTGTCATGTCTTGTTAATATTGCGGATGATGTTGCAGTTGCTTGCATGTACAATTATTTTCATTCTCTGCTGCAAAGCTGTTTCTGTGGCAGAGAGGGATAAGACACTCTTAGTTTGTTTTGAAGGTCCATTGGTGTAAGAGTTCAAATCCAGACTTGCATAAAATATCTTTCATGTGTACTAACATATATTTTGTAGTATTGTTTATTTGATAGATTTCTTTTTTTAATGTCAGCATTTGTGCAATGCGCAGCCTAGAGCAACACAGGAAATGGATAACACAATAAATGTGATGTAAAGTCTTTGATAATCAATACATCAACTACACATGTGAATTACTTGTGTGTGTAGCATATCTGCTGAACACATTGATCCACACAACATATGTTATCTGTAGATCAGGGTTCAAGCCTCATCTTTGTCTTTGAAGGATGAAACCTAATAAACACTACTCACAATTCTAAAACAAGTTTAACTTTGCTTGTCTTGTTTGTGAGATGCTTACCATCATACAAATTTGAAGTAATTGCACACACATGAAGCAGACATCCTTAATTTCAGAAAGAGATACATTGTTGCATTTCTTGCTTTCCATCATGCAACACCACTTAGCAATGTTGCACGGTGGATAGCAACCTTTCCCCACACCTGCAGGTCAAGCACAGCTGCAGACAGGAAGCAGACAGTAGACAATTTCAAAATGGATGCATTCCATTAATTATGTCTGGTGCTGTGAAAACATGCTAAGTGGTGTTGAGCTGCAGTTAACACACAGAAGTTAACAATGGATAGGGAAATATACAACTGTTATTTTACTATTCCTGTAGCAGTGGGTGTAAGTGTAGGGCTGCAATACAGATGGTCCTGGGATTAAATACAGCAAATTCCAAATAATTTTACTGCTGTTCCATTTCACTTTATATTAAATATCATATACAAAGTAAAACATAATTATAAATACCAATAACAATAAGTATGTATAGCAGTGTAGCTCTTAAGAATTATATGTATGACTGAGGGTATACAGACTACTATGTTTCTGTAATTACATTTCTGCTGTCTGGTCTAGGATGGACTTCAGACTTAATAAGACTCATAGACACATAAATGTATAAACCAGGACTGTGTCAGGTCACACACATACATGGTTAACCCCTCCATCTGTCATGTGTATTTATATATAATTCATGACTATGTCGAGAAACACGTTTTCTGTGGCAGAGATGGAAAATCACCACTGTGGAAGAAAATGTTTTGTCTCTTATGCAGAAGCTTGAATCCCACATTGTAAAAATCAGTTTTACCACTGTATAAAGCCAAACCAAAAATGTGTTAGGTCGTGAAATGTTTGCCTGCAGTACATGCCTGCAGAGTGACATAACCTAACAGTTCCAGCAGCAAACAACCCTCAAATTATTGCCATCTGTCATTTTAACCTTTCCATTTAAAAAAAAATGTTTTCCTCTCTGTTTTTGCACTATTGCTCTCCACTTAACATCGCAAAAATGCAGTTGGCATCATTGTTCAGGTTTGTGCACTACCAGTAAACTTGATAACAAGTATTGTCGGGAAATCATTATTACCTATTGCTGTTCAATCTGCTTGGACATGCCTGGTAATAGAAGAGAAGGTGCCCAATTTAGGGCACAGATATGGGGTGTTGAGGAATCCAGAGTCTTTATTGGACTCCTTGTAAAGCACCACAGCTGAAGGCTTTTTCGGGGGAACTATACCAGTACCCAGTACAAGTCTGAGGCTTGGAATACTCTGGACAAGGATGTCTTCAGTGAGACTGGCATTCCATGCACTGGAGAACTATGTAGGCATCACTTTAATGACCTAAAAAGGTGTAAGAGGGATACATTCAACCAGTGAATGGATGAGTTCAGAACTAGTAACACCCCACAGTTATATAAGTATACTAATAAACAAAAGTTATAGTAGGTAGAAAGCTACATATAGGCAAGACTTGTATGCATAATGCTCTTCTCTTGTTCTTTTCTGTTTATTCCACAGCCAATGCTAGGATAACTGTGAATAGAGAAGCCCATGCTGAGCATCTAGAGAGACTGATGGAGGCAAGGGGTATGCATGCAACAAAAGAGAAGTATTATTGGTAGCTTTAAAATTACCAATGTATTTTCTATGCAGTTGTAGCAAAGTAAGCATGCATATCCTAACTGTTAAAGCAAGCATGAATGCTTCAGTCTGTAGCACAAACCAACTTTAGGAGTCAAGTGTAAGACTGTACTCAGATTTTGTGAGTTCAAATGCCACAAGCAGCAAGTAGAAAATAATACAATCCTTTAAAAATGTTTGATAAACTAATTTTTACACAAGTGACATAAATGTCCTGCTGTTAACTTAATTTGTATAATTAGACCAAGCATGTGTGCAATATCTGCACATTGCGGGGATTACTTTGAGCAATCCTTAATTATAGTTTGTAGTTGTTAATAAGTATACTTAAATGTGCAAGTTCAGATAAAATACTGTTAATATTTTGCTAATGCATTGTATGTCACATATGATGGCACTGATTTTCTCTCTTATTTTTCTCTTACCCACCCCTTATCTCTTTTTTTCTATGTGTCATCAAAATATTTCCATGTCATCCATGCCTGACAAGTCACAAAATGCTTTACAGCACAGGGGGGTAGTCCAACCCCAGTGGCTCAGCTTGCCCCCAGACCACTGGTTCTGTCACTGATGCTCAGCATATCAGGGACCCATGCTGCCTCTGCACTACCTGTGACCTCAGGCAGAGCTACCCCAGCAGCTGTTGTGGTAAACTCCTGAAGTATTGACAGAAGTGAGGATTTTTATCACCCACCAGGAGATGCCAGGGTTTGTGCATAGGGTCATGCTCACCACCATTGGTACACACCTATGCCAGATAGAAAGGCTGCTCTCTCTTATGGCACATAGAGAAAGACATCAAGCAATCCAACAGCTCCTGTAGGTGTGGACAAGATTCTCATTACCCCCATGTTTGGTGGGCATCAGCCACTGTTGTTCCCACCCTCATCCCAATCATGGTGTCCCCCAAACTTTTGTGCCCCTCACCATCTTTGTGTCTTGGTTCGTTTGTCCTGTTTGTTTGCATCTGCTTTCTCACCTACAATGCTTAACTGACCCAAAATATCTGCTTCCCTTACCCAGCATTCCTCTCTTTCTGAAGTCAAAAAAGACATATTTTCATTTTATACTGTTGAGGAAGTGGATAGATTTGGTTCTTTCCTACTGCCCTCCTCCACATATTTATATTGCTTTCCCTTTGTTCTTCCACCTGCTTGCCCCCCATTTCACTACTTTCCTATCTACCCCATTTTAACACCTTTAATCTGGTCATAAATTAGAATCAAACACAACACACATAAGTAAAAAAAAAAATAGAGCCCTTCACTGTTTGGCCTCTGTGTTTGTACATAGTTTGGCATCACTCACTAATGCCAAGCAATGGTGAATGGCTCGTCAGTGGTGCAGTTACTTCCATACACTGCTGCTTAAACAAGCGGTGCTACAGTAACACACAATAATACACAGTGAGTGTAGCATAATTATTTAATTGCATTATCAGTACTTCTGTAAACCTATTATATACACCTGGATTTGCAACCTATATCATATGGGCTCAAAAAGAAATGTGTCAGTGCATTTACTCCTTCTGCTACAGAGTCAGCTAAGCAGCAGGTATTTTTCATACATTCAGTACTGAGAACTATCATAACTGTAGCAATGAGGCATGCATTTGCTTGCTGCTTAACTATGCACAGACAGGGAAAGTGGTAGAAATGTGTATCTTGCATGTGCAAACACTTAGCTATCATATGCGCAATCCAGCTGCTCGGTGGTGAGCTATGGAAAGTGGGCAATAGCATGTATTACTTATGTTTACTGTCTATTTTGTCTTCAGCCTATGAAAGTACATGTAAAACACAAACAAAGGGAAGGCAGTTTTTAAGAAAAGTAACACATATTTACACAGCAGCAATCTGTTACCTCCACTCATGCACTTCCAACTTTGTATCACAGTACTTGTTCAGAAATATATCAACAACACTACAGAAATAAATAACAAATGCTTTCTTATATAACATGCACATCTTTATAAATACAAAACGCATTCAGATTTTCCAGTACTTGTAGTAATGTGGACAGCTGTTTGCATATAGCTTGTAAAGCTGTGTCTTAAAGTATACCTGCGCATTGAAAACACATGAGCAAATACTACACATTGCACACTCATCAATCTGGAAACATGCAAAACTTTAATATCTTGACAGTTTGACATGGCTAGCTATCCATTTCATGCAAGGCTCCTCACATTTTCTCTCTAACATCCAGTGCTTATGTCATCCACTATAAATTGTCCTGCAGACATGTAAAAGTCAGAATTGTGCTGTGGCGGTTGTGTAAAGTACTGTGTTCTCTAGTCTGTGCACTTAAGTAGGGGTTGTAATCTTACTGCAGTCAACTGATGTGTGTGTGTGTGTGTCTGTCTAGTCAGAAGAGCATATTTGTGCATCCAGCAGTTACTCCTACAATCCAATGGAGTACCAATATTTTGACAGTTGGGCATGACTACACAGCCATTTCATGCAGGCCTCCCAACATCTTCTCGCCAACATTCATTGCTGATGTCATCCACTATAAACTCCCCTGCAGCCATTTAAAAGTCAGATTTTGCCATGGTGCTTGTGTAAAATATTGAGTTTTATAGTCTGTGTACCTAGATAACTAGGGGTTCTGTTCTCACTGTAATCAACTGGGGTTTGTGTGTGTTTGTGCACTTGCTTGACATAAGAGAGAGCATTTTTCACCAGCATGTGGGACAATGTTAGTACTATCTTCTCCTTATGAGACACTGCTGATGCCATCACTTATAAAGTGTTGTCTGACACTCTCCAACTCAGACTTCTGGTGTGATATTAGTATAATACAGACAGTATCAACACACACTAAAGATTGCTGCCACAGCCATGAGGACACTTGAGATGAAACAAAAACATGGAGGGATTTCTTACATTATGAAAACTAACACACAACCCAATGATAATCCAGACATCACATCCCTATGAGCAGACCAAGTGGTATGTGACCTGTATACTGAGGTAGATGGTATGCAGAATGTCCTCCAGCATGTGCCCACAGTGGTGACTAATACCTTGTATGTAAGTCAACTCTGAAGTATATGCAGGACGTGCACATCAAAAGCAATAATACTTCCATAGTTCACAACCATCGTCACACCAATAACTGAGTACAATGCACCCTTCTTCATGTACCTCCCTACACATCTTCCAGGGATGCATAACTCATGTGTACCACATTTTGCCACAGAGAGTTCCCACACATCTTATTTTCCATACCTAGGCATTATTTTTGTTGCATAAATATTACTGTCTGATGGCACAGAACCCCCTATCAAGGTGATATACCAGATGCATTTGTGATACCTTTTCCAGTGATTCATGCAGTATACACATAGCTGTTTGACAACATTGATAGCATGGGTTACATTTGTGACAGTGTGGACTGTGCTATATATATATATATATATATATATATATATATATATATATATATATGTATATATATATATATATGCAATGCAAACCTGTCAGCTAGAATGTATTGATCATAGTATCACATACAGGTATAGCAGTGTTCTTCCTAACACCTCCAGCAGTTGTTACAGGGTCAGGATGGTGTGCTTGATTGCCCTCATAGATTGCTGACATCTCATAATAGTTGTACAAGTGTGTTTATGTTGAATCATCCGTGATTATTCACAATTACATGTGTCTTCCACATGGTATTACTGGTGGTATTATTCTGATATTCTCCATGACTGTGTGTGCTTCTGTTTACTGCTGTCCATGAGTCTGTAACAATTTGTCCCGCTTGGTGGAGACCTTTGCTGACATTACAGTCATATTCAGACAACTCATTTTGCACAGCTTCACAATATACACCTAAGCCCTATTGTATATAACATCCCTGATAGACATCCTCCCCATCATTCATGTCAGGATGCTTATATTGCAAAGACATCTTCTCCATTGTTATGTTACCGTGTCTGACAGTCACATAATATACATTTTCACTGTGCACTCCATACTATATTATGTAGATATGTGATTAGTGTTCTTGCTACAAATGCCTTAATTTACATGTGCTCATCTGCTACAACTGTCTTGATTTACATGTCTTCATCTGCTGTACATTAAAATATTTCACATGTCCTCTTTCTCTGTGCTCACTCTAATAATTCATCTGTGTGTGTCCCTTTTCAATACACACACTTCCCCTGATTGTTTATTTTAAATGGCAGACCATGTACCTTGACGGATCATTTGCATAACATTTGTACAGAATTCCTGAAATGAGAATCCACAATACTCTGCACTGTATACACTGCCTTGTAATGTGTTTGGACTAAATACATTGTTGTATTACTAACCCTGGTAATTGTTGTGACATTCTGCACAATCCCACTCTCACAGTCCAAATTTTCCCAAGGGTAAACAGGTCTGCATGTCTGCTGCTATCTGTAATGCTTTACACAGCTTCCTGTCTGGCAACATTGTTGCTAGCTATGAAACCACACCTGTTGAAGTTTAAACATGGTGTGCAGCATCAGTATGTAATTAGCACTGCTGCACACTGCACAAACATGTAAAGCCTACAGGGAGTTTATTGAATGCTCAGGATAATTTATACAAGTAAACATTATTTCTGAAAAAAAAAAAAAGAAACAGACAATAGAAAACCAGAATGGGACAAATTTGTGTAAATCACTCAAAACTGTAAAAAATGTCCAGGCTGCTTAGTCTGCAATATAAGCATGAGAGACCGTCTAAAACTGAAGTGGCAAACTTTAAATATAGCTTTGTTTACCAGTTAACAGGAATGACTAGATTGTTTACCCCATACTGATCATGGTAAAATTTAGTTGTATACAAGCTTAGACTACATACCTCATAAGTATTTCACTGACTGAATCGTGTGCTGTATTCCTTTTGATAAAAGTATTCTCAAGTTGCTGTAAAATAGGTTTGAGTTACTTGACTTTCATTGTTGAAGTGCATAGCCGTTTTACATGGCATGGTGGCATTTTTTTTCTGAAAATGGTTAAGACCAGTATCTTTCCTAACATTACAAAGTAAAGAACTGCAATAAGCATGACCTAAATAGAGACAGCATTTTCTGAAGAAGCAAGGAAAAACGCAAGACAAAAATATCTTCATCATCACTGATATGGCAGGATCAAGGGGAATGTTTTGATAGGTAGTGAATATTTTGTTAGAAAGAATAGCATAACAGTTTTTGAGGAATAATCTGTCCATGAAAGCAGAGAGGAAAAAATAACTCCAGGGACTATAAGTAAGCAGTTAGATGTAAAAAATGGGAGGAAAGTACAGTTGTATAATTTGAACTTACTATAGTAATAGATGTTTGAATGATCACAGCTGCAATAGCCTTAGCTATATGGTTTATATCCTGCCAAGGATATAACAGCAGGCCTGCTCCAAAGCTTCAGGGCACCTTCCATGCACCCAAACTGTCAAGCAGCTTAAGCTGAACTAACTAAAAGACAAATTTGAGCAAGACACCCTTCAGTGCTTTCCTGCCAGCAGAGAGATGGAGGCTGAGCCCTGAAAGGACAAGGTTAGGAATAACAAAAATGAAATGTCCACATCCTACCGCAGCAGTGATCATTCAAATAGCTACTGTTTAGTTCAACTTACACAACTGTACTATGTTCTTCATATTGATCACTGTTGCAGTAACTTTAGCTATATAAATAGATTACCAAAGCTAACTATATTTGGGAGGTGGAAGGCTAAGGGTCCAGGAGCCTCTGGAGAATGGTCCTAGCAAAGAAAGAATTAGACCTAGAGATGGAATCAAGCTTATAGTGCTTTATAAAAGTATATACAGAGGACCAAGTACCAGCTTCTAGAATACTTCTAAAATCCAACTCTCAGAAAAAAGCCATAAAAGAAGCCAAGGTCCTTGTAGAGAGGGCCTTGACCCTGCCTGGAATAGAGTAGAGTTGTCAAAGCCAGTGTAACAAACGGTAATAACCTTAGACAACCATTTGGAAATAGTCTGTTTTAACATAGGTTGTTCTTCTTCTTAACTTCATAAGAAATGAACAATTGAGCTGAAAATCTGAAAGATTTAGTTCCATCAAGATAGTACCTTAGTTGTCTGTGGATATCCAAGGTGTAGAATATCCTTTCTCCCTCATTTTTAGGCTCAGGAAAGAAAACAGGGAAATAGTTAATCTGGCTTCAAGTAAACTTGGATTCCACTTTAGTCATAGAAAAAGGATTAGTTCTCAAAGAAACCCTGACCATGTGGAAAATGACGTAACATTTACTCATCATAAGAGCTTGCAACTCAGATACTCTTCTTGCAGTGATGAGAGCAATCAGTCAAACTGTTTTCCATGTTAATAATTCCAATTAAGCCAAATATGCTGGTTCAAATGGAGCAAGTGTGAGTTTCTCTAACACATTTAAGATCCCAACGAGGAATCACCAGTTTACTTGGAGCCCTCATATGCAAAATCCCTTCAAAGAACATTTTG
The DNA here is from genome assembly GCF_019279795.1 of Protopterus annectens. Classification (NCBI taxonomy): domain Eukaryota; kingdom Metazoa; phylum Chordata; order Ceratodontiformes; family Protopteridae; genus Protopterus; species Protopterus annectens. The sequence goes on from NC_056734.1 coordinate 337,755,966, forward strand.
AAATGTGACTACTTAGAAAGAGGAGGATCCATGAGCAGATATGTTGAAAAGGCTGATATATGAGTCTTGATAGTGGATAGTAACTCACATAAGTACTGTAAAACCAGAGAACAACTAGACCTAATGGGTGCTGGTTATGTTGTTAGCACCAACTAGAAAACCTTTTCCATTTACTAATATATGATTTTCTAGCAGTGGGTTTTGCTTCATCCATTAGTACCTGCTGCACATCCTCAGAAAACAGGTGCCTAAAAGGAATTAAGACTATCATCCATGCAGTCAATTGAAGATGACTGATATTGGGGTATATCAAGGACCAAGGATAGAACCTTGGGGTATCCCTGTTCTTGTGTGAGTAGATCCATTCTGTGAAGAGGCTTGTGGTAATTGCCCCTGGCCATTTCCAAAAGAAGGGAGAACCACAGTCACTTAGGCTAGAAGGCAGTCACCACAATGATTTTGGGGGGATTCCTTCAGACTCCTCAGAAGGACACTGAATATCAGTGGAAAGGCAAACAGGAGCAATTCTGTTCTGGGAAGAAAAGAGACATTTTTCTTCCAGGCCTTCTTGTATTGAGTCCTGGAACAGAATTTTACCAAAGGATTGTTCAGAGAGGAGGCAAAGAGGTCTACTTGAGGAACTCCACACTGATGAATCAAATGCTGGAAGACCCCGGGATCTAGTTTTCATTCTTGAGGGTCTGCCATGGTCCTCCTCAAATTGTCTGCCACACAGCTTTACTCTGACAGAATGTAGAATGCCTTTAGATTGAGACTGTACTGTGAAGCTGTATCCCAAACTAACTAGGGTAGATAAAACCTGGCCCCATCTTGCTTGTTGATGCACCACATCACAGTGGTGTTATCTGTAACCACTTGAAGGAGTCCTGGGGAACAAAGATGACTCAGAAAAATAAATACCTTGATCTGGGTAAGCATCTCCTTGATATTTATGTGCTTGCATCTGTTCTTGGTGTACTATACCACCTGTAATTTTATCTCTCCTGAAATCGGTCCCCAAGCAAAGTCCAATTCATCTGTGGTGACTGACTGCTTGGAGCAGGGAGGAAGCACTGAAGTCCTTGATTTAAGGATATTTATTGTCTTCACCAAGCGATTTATCTTCTGACAATCCCCAGTACTGGGATCTGAAAAGATACAGAGTGCCAATGCTGGAACTAAAGAGATTTCAGTTACTACAGTATCTTTCTCATGGTGAATCATGCCAGGGGTGTAATGTGAATCACAGATGGCATAAGACCCAACATCCTGAGGTATTCCCTCACAAAGACTGCAGTCTGAGTTGAAAACCTTAGAAATAGATCTAAATAAAGCTAGATTTTGTTCCTGTTGAAGAAAATCTAAATTCTCTTGTGTCTATCAGCATCACTGTCTTTTGCCTTGTTTGTCTTGTCTGTCTGCAATTTGTCTGCAATTGCTTCCTCACCTACCCAAATTCCTAGACCCAGACATACCTACATCCCTTCCCCAACATTCCTCTCGCTGGAAAAAAAAATGGCCACCTGTCCCACAAAAAAAAAAAAAAAAAAAAAAAAAAAAAAGATCATCCCATACATAGCTCTCCAGCTAATATTATGCATATATCATCAGTTTTTACTGTTGAAGAAATAGAGAGCTACGGTTGTTTCCTACCTCCCTCCTGTGCATTCCTGTATTGCTTTCCATTTGTTCTTCTTCCTGCTTGCTCCCCATTTCATCACTGCACTATCATCGCCATTCATTTTCTTTAATGCACTATTGCATGATAGTGCCTATGGCACACTAACTCACACTGACTGTAACATGAAAGTACTTAAGAGTGCTACATTCAGTTGTATTCAAACCCAGTACCATCTGGCCCCAAAGAGGAAAGTATCACTCAATTAACTGCATTAAAATCTGATGCCGCAGAGTCAGTTAAGTGCCAGGTATATTCCAGACACTCAATTCTACCTGTCAAACTTTAACAATGCTGGGGAACAATGGATCCCTTCACTTTTTGGGCTCCATCTTTGCTCAGAGGTGCACATCATACAGTAATTGTGAGCAGATACAAACAGGTGTAGTTACCCCCCTTGCAATGTTGCTTAACACCAATGTGATATGCCAACACACAGCAACACATCTCATATAAACAATTCATGTCATTGCATTATCCACTCTGTAATAAAAAGTATTTTAATGTATGACATGTACCTGCATTTGAACCAAGTTCTATCTGGCCGAAAAAGGAATGTATCACTCCATTAACTGCATTAACACCTGTAGCCACAGAGTCATTTAAATAGCAGGTGTATTCCACAGACTCAATACTAACTGTCATACTTTAGCTATGCTGCCACTGGAATAGTTACATGACATTCACTTACTTATTAATCATTATTAAGGTCTCCCTTTTGCCCATCGCACAATGCAGTGTAAATAAGATAAGCACAGCCAAACCTTCCACTTATTCCTCCAATTCCCATGATTACACTAAGTGCCACATCATGCAGGCAATGGCCAAAAAATAATAAAATAAATAAAAAAAAAACTGACAGAGGAAACACAATTTGCCAACAAATGAAGAGGAGGTTGGATGTTAATGAAACAGAGCCTGTGGATTGTGCACTGCTTACTTGCATTTCCAACCATGACAGACATACATGAAGCATTGTGTAAGTCTAACCTGACATACCCACCTGATGTAAGCATTCACAGTTGCCATCCATTAAACCAAAACACTAAGGGAGTGCCTGCACTATGTTTACATCCCTACACAAATTCAAGTTTCTGGGATTCAGCAATTCTAATGAGTTCAGACCTTATTTGCATCTTCATCATGCTGACAGCCCTGAATCTACACCAACCATGTAGCTAGGGAAACTGAATTATTTATCATTTTATTTATTTATTTGACATTGGTTAACCGAGAATACGTCTGACTGGGCATAAACCCATTTCCAGCAGAAGCCCAGGAGGAAAGCTCCAGACATAAAAGAAGATCAAGTGACATTGCCAATATATACAGTGAAAACATAAAATAACAGTGGCGCTTAATACAAAAATCTAAGCAAAACTTCAGGACTATGTTATATAAAAGCGGTTAATGATTGAAGTATTTATACTAGTTAATAATGAGCTTTTTATGGAGGATTAAGACAGGAGCAGAGCCAGGAATTTAGTAGCCTTTCTTGTAAAGCTTTTTTAAAAAGTGAGACAATTAATGATAGATCTGATGGTATAAGGAATTTTATTCAGGCCAGTGAAAGTGCACAGCTGTATAAACTATGGCCTACTGAATTTTAGGCTTGTAGGTATCCAGCAAGAGTTGGTTAGAGCTTCAGAGTGACAGGGTATAGTAATTGATGAGGGATAAGATAACAAGGCAGGAATTAGGCTTATTGATTATAGTGGATAAGAAGTAGTTCAGAGAGATAGAGATGGCGAGGGAGCTCAAGTCAGTTTAAGGATTTTAGTGAGAGGCGATAATGTGAGTTGCAAGGCTTGTTTGTAACAAATCTGGTAATTTTGTAATAACAGAGTTTGGTTTTCAGTGTGGATTGCAAGTTTGTTAGAATGGGTAAAGCATAGAGAAGAGTTGGAAGTAGATAGGCATTAGCAAGGGTTAGGTTAGAAATGTTATGCTCTGTAACACATGCCTAGTTTTTTGATACAATTTTGTACATCTAGATCGATTTTAAGTTGGTCATCAACAATGAAGCCCAGGAGTTTAGTGTCTGTCACTACATTTATAAGGGTGCTATTGGGGGAGGAGATGGTAAAGGATGTTTTGAGGTGAGAAAGAGATTTAGGGAGAAATAGAAGTAGTTTAGTAGTTTAGTTTTTTGGGGGGTTAAGTACTAGTTGATTAGCATTTAGCCAGCTTTCACTGGAGTTGAAGGATATTTGGGTGATGGACTGAAGATATGAGATATTGTTGGAAGAACAGATGATAGTGGAGTCATCTGCAGATTGAATTAGAGTAGACTGAGAGCAAGAAGAGTGAAGGCTGTTAGTAAAAATGTTGAATAGGATAGGACCAAGGATAGAACCCTGGGGTACTCCAGTATTAACAGGGATTAAATTAGTGAAGGAGGAGAGCCAGTTGACAGATTGCAGTTGATTGGAAAAGTAGCTCAAAAAACAATTGAAGGTAGGATTAGTCAAACCAAGAGTGGAAATTCTGGAGAAAAGCAGAGGGTGAGAGACTGTATTAAAGGCTTTAGAGAGGTCAGAAAGAGGAATGATACTAGGTTGTTATCTCTAGCTTTGATGACGGTATGGATAAAGGATACTAGTGCAGTAGTTATACTGTGACTAGGATGAAAGCTGTGTTGGGTAGGGGTAAGTAGGTTTTCATTTAGAAGACATTCAAGTAGTTGCATGAAGATGCATTTTTCAAGTATTTTGGGAAGGGGGGGACAAAATTGCTATTGGCCTATAGTTTGTGAGTTCTGTAGATTGTCCACCTTTGTATGGTAGAATAATACTGAAGTGTTTCCAGATGAAGGTAACTATGGATTATTGGACAGACCTATTTATGGGGGTAGAGGTAGGATAGGCTGTAGATTTAGCTGCCAATTTCAAGAATTTAGCAGGTCTCTTATATGCAGAGAGAGAGAGAGAGAGCAGGGCTTCAGCTTATTACATACAGCTATTATGTGGGAAGTAGGTTTTGAGAGAAAAAAAATGGATAAATTGGCAGGGGAGGTGAAGGGAGAGTAGCGGTGAGATGAGGAGTGGCATGGGGTGACTGTTTTGAGTTAGTTTGTTGATAGAGTCAATAAAGTAGGAGTTGAATTTTATGGCTATTTCAATGGGATAATCATTAGGCTAAGGGTTTGAGATGCTGGGAAAGCCAATGTTTAATGGCTTATTGATAGACCTCCAGAAAACATTTGGGTTACTTTGTTGGTTTGTTTGGACTTTTACATAATAGTTTTCTTATCCTTGTTGATTTTTTAGTAAGTTGCGAAGATGCTTGTATGTATGTAAGCGTTTAGGGGATTTAGATTTCAGACAGTTTTCCCATCCTACATCTCTATTATGCATACTTATGTGAGTGGAATGGGAAAGCCAAGATGCCTGGTGAGATTTAACTCTTTTTTTGCTGAGAGTAGCTAGGGAATCAAGTATATCCAGGAATATAACATTAAATTTCAGAACAGCATCATCAAGTGTTATACTAAGGAGAAAGGAACAATTTATGGAGGGCAGTCTTTTGTTGAATTCATCTTGATTAAAGTTGGTGAGGTTACGGCATTCTTTAAGTTTGTGTTTCCTGATATGATGTAGGGAGATTTTTTGTACATAGGTTGGGAGGTGGTCACTGACAGAGTCAGGGAGTGTTGCAGGGTTCTGAAACAAGCTAGGATTCGATATAAGACTAGGATAGGACTTAACATGGATTTAGAACTGGACATAGTTCTACCACTGCCCTTCTATCCTTCCATGACATCATCCACTGTGAACGAGACTCTCGCAACATTGTATCTACCCTTCTCCTAGACTTATCAAAGGCCTTCGATACTGTTTACCACAACCTTCTCTTGTCCAAACTCTCTCTTCTCAATATCTCCCCATCCCCTATTAACTGGTTTTCCAGTTACCTTTCTAATAGATAACAAGCTGTCAAGTGGAACAATAGTACCTCTTCTTTCCTTCACACTCCAGCAGGAGTTCCACAAAGCTCAATACTGGGTCCCATACTTTTTAACATCTTCATTAATAATTTTCATCAGTGCATTCCTAATACCAAAACTGTCCAATACGCAGACAATGCCACCATAATTTGCTATGCTCAATCTCTCCCCAAACTCATGCAACTAACACAAGATGCCTTCTCTTGTACTGAGTCTTGGATACTGAATAATCACCTTGCTCTCAATGCATCCAAAACTAAAATCATGATCTTTAGCCCATCTAAAAACACCTCTATCAATAAAAAATCCTTCTCCATAGTCATTCAGAATAAGATTCTCATTGAAATAGTCTCCCATACAAAACTTCTAGGTGTTATCACTGATGAACATTTAAAGTCTGGCTTTCATATACATACTAGTACTAAGAAAACACACCAAAAGCTCGGCATGCTGTATCAACACAGCCACTACCTCACTCCCTCATCCAAACATTTACATATAGGAAATATTGGTTGCTACTACAGTGTTTAAATTTGTGCAGGAGAAAGTAAGCTGGATTAATCAAGTGAGGTGTAATTATGATGTGATATAGATTACTTGAGTTAATGAGAGGGTGAGTGAGTGAGGGTGATCGACTGATAGGTAAAATGTTTGAAGTATAGGAGGTAAGGTGATAAAGTAAGAGGAGGAAAAGAGTACAGATATAGACACGTATCATATTGGAGATGGAGGAAGAATGGGGATGATGGAGGAAAAAGAAGACGAGAAGCTAGGGTTACTAAGAGATGGGTAGCTACAGAAAACAGATAGGGAGGAGAGGGTGAGTCAGAGAAGAAGCAGTGGTGAAGGGAAGGGTAAGGGATAGATAGACAGTGTGTGTACTTTACAGAACAAGGGTGGTACAGAGAGTGAGGGGAGCTAAGAAAAGTAGGGAAAGCAGACAGTTGTAGATTGGGTGTATTGGACAGGAAGGAGAGGAGTCCTAGTGGAGGAGATAAAAGTAATAAAGTATATATGTAGAGGTAGTAGGGGTTGGTGGGAAATGGGGGTAGAATATGATATTGAAGTGAAGCCCAAGCATAGTGAGGGCTAAAAAGGAGTGAGGTCTCAACGTCACAGCTTAAAATGACAAGAGGAGAGTGAAAAACATTTTGTAATGAGAGGATACATAACGTTTCGCTGGAAAGGGACATGATTAAGCATTGTAAAGATATAGAGGTATGGAGGGAGTAAATATAAATATAAAAAAGAAAAAACTATCCAACACAGAGGAAGGGAACTTAATCACCATCCTGGACAGTGCACACCCTAACAGATTAGTTTAAATTTAATTAATAACAGGATAGCAAAAATATGGCAACCAAGCATCAGGCTAGCGTGCTTAATCTCCAATGAATGTAGTGGTCCTGAGAGGGTTAGAGAAGGAAGTTGCCATCTTTCAGTCTTTACAGTTAGTCTTGCTTTGGTGACTCAGTTTAGTTCATCTGAATAGAGGGCTGGAAGGAGAAAAAACAAGAATCGAAAATGTAGTACCACAGCAAGTCCAAAAGCAGAGGTAAAAACAAGAGTAGAAAATATATAACTGCAGCAAGTCCAAAAGCAGAGGTAGAGACAGAAGAAGCAGCTTATGCAGTCAAATTTAAAATAACACAGTTATTGTCAGGTACACAGTCAGCATAAAGCTTATGAGAAAGACAACATTAGGAGCAGTACAAATTATGTAACTAAGCACCCACACAGCCATAACTAATTTAGATATAGCTAGGGGGAAAATGGTCCTCACAGGTTACAGCTAGATAAGTCAGGCTAGCAGCAGAGAAATGCAAATTCAATAAACAAAGACAGCATTAACGCTCCATAGGAGGAGACAGATAATGGGCCGGATTTATGAAAGCTTGCACAGAGTTATAGAGTAGTGTAAGATGTCAAAGAGGCAATATGTCTGCCGTGCGATCCGGGAACAACTGGCAGGGGTGTGCATGAGAGCTGCTAAAGCTACTCTTGCACGGACAGCATCATGGTATGCAAATTACCTCATTTGCTGCTGAAAGCTATGCAAATTAGGTAAATTTGCAATCCAGGAAACACTAACATGTCCGTGGAAGATTAGTGTTATCTGCAGAAATGTACTCCGTTGGTAACGGAGTACCGTTCTGCAAATAGCTAAACGGAGCTATGACAGCTCCAAATAAAGGATGCATACAGTTGAGGAAGCATGCCAATGGCCAAATATAAGGCCATTGGCATTTATAAATGTTTAAAAATATAAAAATATAACTTTTTTCCCCGATCTCCAATGTTTAAGCATAGTGCAGCACCACATAAAACAAAGAAAATAATTAAAAAAAAAAGCCAAAAATAGGCATTTTCACTAAAAAGCTTATTCTGCCATGCTGGTAAATGGCAGGCTGAAGACAACACGGCCACTGAGTAGTGGTTGCTAAGGGGGGGAAGCTCAGTGTGAGAGATGTAACCATGCATTAGTAGGCAATCCTATTCAAATGAGGATAAGGATAGTGACTCTCAATTTTCCCCAGCATGTGAGCCATGTCCCAAGAGTGTAAGAGTAGGAGTAGGTGAGTAGTAGAGTAGAATATAGGTGACATCATGAGGGGGTTTGTCAGAAAGGCTGTAAGCTAATTGGAGCACAGTGGCTTGTGTTTGCCCTGAGTTGCTCAGGATTGCAAGAGGCGTGCCTACAGTTGTCCTATTTGAAAACCTGAAACCAAAGGTACACACTGTTAAAAGATCAGAAATTTCTTGCAAACATGCACACAGCATGTGTGCTCATGTGTGCTCGTGTGCGTGTGTGTGTGTGTGCGCATGTGCATGTGTTTGCGTTTGTTTGCATGGCGCTGCCCCGGGTGGAAACAGAAAGGCAAAAGGAAGGAAAAGAAGTAGTAGGAAGTTAACCAAGGAGAACTAGCAGAGCTGCCAGGTGAAATATATTAGAATCAGCCAATTACACAGGCAGTAGACTAGCCCAGCCCAGCCCAGCCCTTTAAACTCTGCAAACATCATCCCCCCCTGTTTTTTCCCAAGAACTCTGCAACACTGCAGTATACAAAGAGGGAAAGCTTAAAAAGCTTAAGTCAGACAAAATGTTAGGGGCTGCTCTTGTTATCATAAACCAACATGTGCAAAGTGCTGAGGGTGGTGATGCTGTGAATGCTGCTGAGCAACCCCCAGTGAGGAGACGGAAAGAAGTGCACAGACCCAGGGTAACCTACCAGGAGCTACATGAGCTGGAGATAGTGGAGCACTATAGGGTGGACAGAGACCTCCTACAGCAAATTGTTGAGCTGCACCGGCCACGCCTCACACACAGAACCAACAGAGGGGAACCCATCCCACTGGATACCACGGTATGTGTTGGCATAAGAATACTAGCTACAGGTACCTTCCAAAGACCAACTGGTGATATGATGGGGATTTTACAGGCATCAGCATCCAGGATACTCCACCAGTTCCTGGATGCCATGTCAGCACATGTCGGTGACCACGTATATTTCCCAAATTCCCATGAGGCACTGGTCAGCAATATGCGTCTTTTCCACCAAATAGCAGAATACCCTGTGGTAGTGGGTGCAATAGACTGCACGCACATATGCATCAAAGTAAAACCCGGAGAGCGGGGTAAGGTCTACATCAACCGCAAGGGCTTCCCCTCCATCAACTGCCAGGTCGTGTGTGATGCCCAGGGCATAATAATGAATGTGTGTGCTGGCTGCCCTGGAAGCTATCACGATTCCCACATCTGGCATCTGACACAGCTGTAGCAGAGATTTGCCAATGGGGACATCCCTGATGGTCACCTAGTGGGGGATGCTGGATACGCACTGGAGCCGTGGCTGATGACACCCATCAGAAATGCACACACACCTACACAAGAAATCCATAATGAGGCACACGCTCAAACAAGAAACATAATTGAGCGTGTGTTTGGGTTGCTCAAGTCACATTTCCAGTGCCTGGACACATCTTGTGGAGCATTGCAGTACTCACCAACTACATGTACCCAAATTGTTATGGTATGTGCCATGCTACACAATATGATCCTGCAGAAACAGCTGCAGCAGGAACAGCATGGGGCAGGGCCAAACAGCCCCCCACCATTGCCAAGGCCTGCACAGGCACTGCATGACTCAGAGGAGGAACAACCTTAGCCTGCCCCAGTAGTAAGAAGGAGGTGTGCCCAGTATGCCCTGGCCTTGGCAAAGAGGCAATGCATAGCACATACACTGACTCAGTAGGAACCCTGGAAATGACACCTCTCTCTGACTCGCACATACAGTAAAAGGGATGCCTAACTTGACACTACCTGTTTTCAAATATGTAAAGGGAGTGTACTATGTGCATCCAACATAGGCAGCCCTGCAGCACCACCTGAGGCATGAGTGATCTATTTTAAGCAATATAAAGCACTGCTAAGCACATTTTACCGGTATTGAGCATATTTAAATACAATTGCATGTAGCTGATCACCGGGCTAACCAGCGCAACGTCGGCAACGTTGAGCAACGTTGGGCAATGTTGGTCAAAGTAGGGCAAAGTTGAGCAAAGTCAGGTAAACACACTCACACCTGCTTTACTGTCCCTTAACCAGTCAGGTCTGCCCAGAAGGAAAATAAAAAGCAGTGACAGGGCTTGAACTCAGGATACTGTGCACTATAGTCACAGTACTGAACCACTAAGCCATTACAGCATTTCACTGGCACAGACACAACTTAAGTCACTCACACATACCAGTTGGGGGGGTTACATAACTAACAGTCACAGCCAGCAGAACAATTGTAGACAAATGTAAACACAAACAAATGCTGTATCACGCCCTCTGAAGAGGCATATGAGTAACCTCCCAACAGGCCTATGCAGACAGATAACAGCAGGCCAGGCAGTGTGATGTGGGTTAGGTAGGCTATGAAGTCACAAACTAATATGCATATAATTGGAAGCTAAGATCTGTAGTACAGTGGTATGCCTCAAGCCAGTATGATAGGCAACAGTAAAGACTGAAATGGAGTACCTGACATAGCAGTGCAGGCCTAGCAAATGTGTATAAGTGTCAGGTGTACCCCTCATCCTATGTACACCCACAGTAACCATCAGGTGTGCCCCCCGGGTAAAATTGTACAAATAATAGCTGCCCCCCCCATATGTAGAAATATTGATAAGGCTATGCAAATTGACTCATGGAAGCCCTGCAGGCACAGCATGCTTCCTGTTGATGTACAGCGCAAAGGTGAGCCCTGCAGTAAAAACCAACTTGATTTTTCACACACATATAGTATATATGCCCATAGTGGGCATGCTCACACACTTAAACAAATTTAGCAAATAACAGTCAACAACATACTGAAAGGTCATACTGGGATGCTCGCACACTTAGGCCATGTCTGAGTACAGCAGTGGGCCACACATATCCAGCAGTTGCAGTTCTTACTCCAGACACTTATCACTATTCACCAAACCTGCCTTGCACACACAGTGATATGAAAACAGACCCATATAATATATTGGACCCTTGTCATAATCAAACTATGTACTGCAAGTATGGTTGGCAGGGTGGCCTAATGGTTAAGGTTTTTGCCTTACAAACACAAGGTACAGGGTTTGAATCTCACAGGGGATAATTGGCTAGGCTTAAAATGGCTCACTGGGGCAATTAGCCTAGTACTAATCTATGAACCTAATCTATAAGTTGTTTAAAGAAAGTGAAAATCCAGAGAAGATCAATAAATCTCCGATCAGTATCATCAAGAAACAATGAGCACTCCTAGCATTATCCAAGCCATGTTCTGGCCGAAATATTGCCAAAGAGTCAATAGAGAACCATGAAGCTTTCTTTCGCTATGTCATAAATATCAATGTAATCTCATATATGTTCTAAGTCAGTGCAAAGTGTAAATGAATACATGTACATGACTGACATTGCCAACATCTTGTCAGACAGGTTCATACATATGTACCCCCCTCTCACTGACAAAAGGGCCCATTACCACACCTGGAGATTGTGAAAACCCAGAAATCACATATACAATGGTTAAACAGCTCTATCCAAACCTAAAAACATGGCGTCTATGGGATGACATGGTTTCCCTGGCTGTGTCATATGTGAACTCCAAAACAAACAGACCCTGCACCTGAACAGACTGTTGAGACTCACCCTCTGTACAGGATATGAAACTGTTGAATGTGTTACAGCAACATTTGGCACACTCCACAAGTGTTGGTGCACAACAAACCATTGGAACTATTGTCTTAAAAGCCTAATAAGCCTGATCTGCAAGACCATGGAGTCCATCATTATGGAACTAACAGAGCTATTGTGAGCCTACAAACACCCAACCCTACCCATTTTGGTTTGGTCAGGAGCAGACCATGGTTCCTAAACCTGCTAGACAGTTTTTAAGGCAGTCACATAGGACATACATCAATGAAATGAGCTACACATGGCCTATATAGACCTTGAAAAGCCCTTTTACAACATCCCACACACATGTCGTATCCACAAAATCAACAAGCTGTGCATAAACACATATGCCATCTGATGGATTGCCAACTGGGGCACAGATAGATCCCACAAGGTAAGAATTGTGGTATCCCTGTTGGACTGTAAGCTGGTAACAACTGCTGTCCCCCATGGGTCAGTCCTGGGACCCCTCCTGTCTGGTGTATACTTTTCAGAAATACAGTCAAACACATGAGGGCTATGGTTAGCAAAGTTTGTGGATGACTGCAAAAAGGTTGTCATAATCGATGTTTGGGACAACAGAGACATCCTTAAAAAGTGTCTCAGTCAGACAGATGTGGTGTCAAATAAGTGCCAATACCCTAAATACGGAGGTAATAATAAGGGATCTATGGACACATGTGGATAGTCATCTCTACTTCCAGAAACACATTCACAAAGTGGTTAGAAAATCATGCTATGTGTTCCCCCAAAATTGCCAAGGTCTTTGCATGTAGGTCAAAGGAGGTTAACTCTACTCATCAGTCATCAGACCCATCAGAGAGTATCACGGAACACTTGCGATGAATCTGACTAAGCACCTTCAGCAGCTGGAAAGACCACTGAAGTACCTCAACAAGAGGATTACTGGCCTAAAACAGTTGCCCCATACAACAAGACTGAAATTAACTCAGTCTGTAACCTGTTGCATACTGTCTACTCAGGCGATCTCTGCCCAACAGACAGGTCCATGTCCAATGCAGAACTGATGTACATGCTCTATCTGAAGTAAACCCAAGCTCACTGTGCCACATGCTCTAGGGATATCATCATCACAACAATAAATAGAACATGTTTGACGGCTACATTACTAACTCACAGACTTCCTTTGCTTTGGAACAGGCTCCCAACCTACATTAAGCTGAGTCTCTCATTGACACTTTTCCAGAGGAGCCTTGATGAGTGTATGTGAAACTGAACTGTCACACCATGGATCACTTCATCAGCTCTACTACACAGATGCCTAGGGAACTAACCCCATGTGTGGTGATAGCTGCTCACTCTGGCCATACTAATAGATGCCTTCAGGGAGATAGCCTATTACCTACCTATGTACTGATATATATGTAGGAGGAGCACAGTATAATAAGCCAAAGATGGATGGGCCGAGATGTGTGTAAGACGGTGACCATGACAGGGAGCCATCCAGGACTGTCCCACCCAGCACACATCCCAATGGCACAAAAGACATGAGTTGCACATCTCACCCATTGTACAAAACAACAACCAGTATCTGTAAGCATTACAGTGCATGTGGTCCATGTGCCTGCTGTACAACATGACTGTACAATGAAGTACACATCTACTATCTGTAGACATGTACCTGTCACATAGGTTCATAGGTATGTAGTAGACTATCTTCACGAAGGCATATATTAGCCTAGGCAAGTTGTGCAGCTTTCACTACCCCATTGGGTAGTCTCCTAAGCCCTAGTTCTAATAGTTAGTACCCTAAGCCCCTTTCAAGTGGGGCTGCTGATGTGATGCCTGACATAAATTGTCTGTTTCCCAGCCACTCATCAAGGTTCCTATTGAAGAGTGTCAGTGAGGGGCTCTGTCTGATGTACATTGCAACTCTGTTCCAAGTAAGGAAAGTGCCTGGGATGGTACTCTATCCCACCAGCATGTTGTATTCATTGTTAAGATGAGGTTCATATCCCTGGAGTGTGTAGGGTGACTCATTTCTGTTATCTGTAGATGGAGCATGTTCAACAGTTATGTGCTGGACATGGCTCTGTATGTTAGGCAGAGTGTGCCTCTGAGTAGGCGGTACACAACGGAGAACAGATTTAGTTTTACCAGTTGTGTTGCATAACACAACTGTTTGAAGCCAGTAATCCTCTTGGTGAGGTACCTCTGTGGTCTGTACAGCTGCTGTATATGATTAGTCGAGTACATCCAAAATGGTGCATTGTACTCAATGAAGGGTCTGATGCCTTATGAGTAGAGGGCCAACACTACATCTTTTGATCCTGATGCAATCCCTTTGTTGATTATGTGGGCCACATAGGATTTCCTAATCACTTTGGCAACATGGTTGTCAAAGGAAAGATGACTATCTACTTGTTTCCCCCGATCTCTTATTACCTTGTCAGTTTTTTGGGGGTAATAGATATGTGGTAGTTTGTGGGTACTTTGTTTTCACCAAAGGGGATTACTATGCATTCTTTCACATTGAGCTTGAGGCCATGATTCTGACACCACACATCTGTCTCATAGAGTCCCTTCTGGAGAATATTTGTGGCATTCCAGGAATCTATTATGGCCATCACTTTACAGTTCCCAGCAAACTTAGTCAACCACAACCCTCCTGTGTTGGCATGTACTTTTGAGAAGTCTATACCAAACAGGAGGGACACCAGGACTGAACCCTGGGGGACACCAGTTGTTACCGGTGAAGAGTCTGACATATAGCCAGCAACTCTTAATTTGTGGGATCTATCTGTGAGCCAGTTTGCAATCCATCTTGTGATGTATGGATTCATGCCCAGGTTGGTGAGTTCATCTATGATACCTGACTGGGGAATGGTGTCAAAAGCCTTAGCGAGGTATAGGTAGGCTGTGTGGAGCTCATTTCAATCATCTGTAGCCTGGGTAACTATCTCAAAGAAATCCATCCAGTTCAGGAGGCGTGATCTGCATTTGAAAAATACAAACTGGGTGTGCTCAACTGTGTGAAGGTTCCCAATGTCTTTATTGTTGACTTCCATTATGGTTGGCTCCATTGCCTTGCAGATCAGACTCGTCAGGCTCATAGATCATGAATGCCAAGGGTCTTTAGTGGCCCCACCCCTGTGGAGTGGGAAGAACGTTGCTGTGCAACATTCTATGGGTACATATCCTGTAGAGAGGATGTAGAGAGAGGTGTAGGTATCCTTGATGAATATGGATACATCCCCATCCTATGTGCTATGATCCAGGTTTTGATGTTTGAAGGTATGGAATGAGTAGTATCCTGGTAGTGCTGGTGTGCTCTCTAGAGCCTTGAACTAGGTTTCTGTTACTGCACAGATATCAATATTCTCCATACTGAGAAGTGCCTCGAGTGTGTGCATTTTGAGGCTGAGACTTCTGGCAATGAGTAGCATTTAGCTAACTTTGTGGTTATTTGTGTTGGTTACGGGGTTCGGTTTGTCCTGAGAGACCAGTGTTCCACACCTGAAGTCAATGCCTCATTGGTCCAATCTGACCATAAGCTAATTACTCTACATATCCACATTTTACCCCCACCCCCCATTAAGTAAACCATGTTAAAAATTTCTCCATAGCCAACTTCATGCTTCTTAAGACAGAAGTGGTGAACTTCAGGACACCCATGCAAATGGAGAATACAGTTACGACTGCTGAATCCTACACAATTGCACTTTATAAGCACTTACATGAGTGCATGGACCGTGCAATCCCAAACAGAACCAAGACACTATCCTCCAAGAAAAAGAAGCCAATCTGGTGGTCCCCTGCCATAAACAAACAGTACAACAGAAGGAAGAAACTGCTGCAAAAGAGGGTAAAATCCGATGAGTGGAGGAGCTCCCTGGTCAGCTTCAGTAAGAAGCTGTGATAAAATCCTCCAAAGCTAGTTACAAAAACAAAATCGCTCTGAGTTACAGCGCAATGGCACTAAATATGCAGACCCAACTGATATTGCCAACATCCTGGCAGATAGGATCAGTGCTAACTTTACCCCCCTCTCACCAATGAAAGAGCCCATTTCTATACCAGAAGAATGCAAAGTTGCTGTCATCATGGCTGCACAGGTAAAAACCACACTCTCCAAAGCCAGGAACACAGCATCCATGGGACCAGACAACATCCCAGTCTGCATTCTACATAAACTACAGAACGAACTGGCACCACACCTAAGTACCATGTTCAATCATAGCCTCACTTCAGGCTTTGTGCCTGCTGAATGGGACACAGCTGAATGGCGCACAGCAACAGTTATCCCACTATACAACACCATGGACCCCGGGAACTAGCACCCCATTAGCCTGATGAGCCTGGTCTGCAAGGCCATGGAATGTATCATCATGGAACTTATAAACAAAGACATTGGTAATCTCCAAACTCTGGACCACAAACAGTTTGGGTTTGTAAAAGGCAGATCATGTCTCCTAAACCTGAAAGACTTTGTTGAAGCAGTCACCAAAGCTGTAGACAAGGGTAAGGTGGTTCACACAGCTTATCTAGACCTTGCCAAGGTTTTTGACACCATTCCCCACTCTGAAATTATAGATAAACTCACTAAACTAGGTATAAATCCCTATGTCACAAGATGGGTTGCCAACTGGCTCACCGACAACCCATACTGTGAAAGTAACAGACTCCAAATCCGACTTCAGACCAGTGACAAGAGGAGTATCACAGGGTTCAGTCCTGTGTCCTGTCCTGTTTGGTATCTACTTCCCTGAAGTACAGGCTAACACAAAAGGTCTTTAGCTAATGAAGTTTCCAGAAGACTGTAAACTAGGAGACATAATCTAAACTACTAACAATGTGGGCATCATACAAAAGGGCCTCACTAAGACAGATGCCTGGTGTCAAAGCCATGGCCTCAAGCTCAATGCCAAAATGTACATTGTCATCCCCTTTGGTAAAAACTCTGTACCCATGAACTACAACATAGGCGGTAGTATACTTAAAAGTGTGATAAGAGACCTTGGGACACAGGTGGACAGTAGTCTCTCCTTTGATAATCATGTCACCACAGTAGTCAGGAAATCCTTCTACATGGCACACCTCATCACAAAAGGTTTCTCATGCAGAAAAAAAGAGGTCATTGTTCCCCTCTACTCATCACTCATTAGATCCATTATAGAGTACAACGCCCCTTTTGGAATGTACCTCACAAGACATCTACAACAACTGGAAAGGCCACAGAAATACCTCACAAAGAGGATTACCAGCCTCAAATACATGCCCTACACAGACCGTCTCAAAACACTCCAGCTTTACTCTGTCGCATATCGCCTACTCAGAGGTGATCTCTGCCTAACATACAAAGCTATGTCAAACACAGAGCTGTTGGACATGCTCCACTTAAAGAAATCCCAATCCCTCTGAGCTTCGACCCCAACACCTGGACCAAAATACAAAAG
This sequence comes from Protopterus annectens, assembly GCF_019279795.1. Classification (NCBI taxonomy): domain Eukaryota; kingdom Metazoa; phylum Chordata; order Ceratodontiformes; family Protopteridae; genus Protopterus; species Protopterus annectens. The sequence continues at coordinate 337,773,200 of NC_056734.1, forward strand.
GAGGGGGTGTATCCATTTTCATAAAGGATACCCACACCTCCAAGTTAGTGGCACAGCACGAGGCCTCAAAGACCATCCAAGTGCAACTAACAGTGGGAAAAGCTGCTTATCAGATCATAGCCTGCTACAGATCACCTACCTTGTCTCAGCACCCTCTGTCAACGTTGCTGAGAACACTGGAAAATATAAAGGTCCTATCAAACACCATGATATTAGGAGATTTCAACTACCCAAACACTGACTGGGAGAATTACTCAAGTACAAACTCCTTTGCCCAACGCTTGCTAGAGTTTATAAACTAAAATGCCCTAGAACAGCTGGTCACCATACCCACTAGAGGTGACAACATACTGGACCTGATCATCACCAACATGGGGGATCAGTGTTCCACACCAGAGGTAAACCCCTCGCTGGTAAGATCAGATCATAAAGTAATCACACTGGACATCCACATCCCGACCCCACCTCCAGTCAAGGAAACCACTGTGAAAAACTTTTCAAAAGCAAACTTCACACTTCTCAAGACCGAAGTGGAAAGTTTCAAAGCCCCTTTGCTAAAGGATAATGCTATCCAATCCGCAGAATCCTTTACAAGTGCATTCTATGAGTATCTACAGGAATGCATGGATCGAGCCATCCCAAGTCAAACCAAGACTCACTCCTCCAAAAAGAGGAAACCAGTCTGGTCGTCCCTGGCCATAAATAAGCTATACAACAGAAGGAGGAAACTACTACATGATAGAGCAAAATTCCAAAAAGGAAAGGCATCACTGATCAATATTAGCAAGAAACTATGATCGCTAATTAAATAATCCAAGGCCAGTTTCAAAAGAAAAATTGCCAAGGAATCTAAAGATAACCACAAAGCCTTCTTTAGCTATATCAAAAATTTAGGTGGCAACTGTCATATATGCTCTGAGCTACTGCAAAATGCCAAAAATACACTGAACCAACTGACATTGCCAACATCCTGGTGGACAAGTTCAGTGCAAACTTCACCCCCCACCCCCAAAAAGGCCCATGTCCATCCCAGAAGAATGCAGAGCCCGAGACGTCATGGACATGCAGGTAAAAATAGCGCTCTCCAAAGCTAAGAACACAGCATCAATGGGACCGGATGGTGTCCCAGGCTGTGTCTTACATGAGCTCAAAAGGAACTAAACCCTCACCTAAATTCACTGTTCAGACTCAGCCTTACCACAGGCTATGTACCCAAAGAATGGCATACAGCAACAGTCATCCCGCTCCACAAAGGTGGTGCCACAACCGAACCTGGGAACTATCACTCTATAAGCTTGACCAGCCTGGTCTGCAAAGCTATGGAGTGAATTATCATGGAACTCATAAACAGAGACTTGAGAACCTCCTGACACTGGACCCCACCCAATTTGGCTTTGTTAAAGGCATATCCTGCCTTCTAAACCTAGTTGACTTCTTTGAAACAGTTACCAAGGCCATAGATGAAGGGAAGGTGGTCCACACAGCCTACCTGGACCTCGCTAAGACCTTGGACACCATTCCCCACTTTGGCATCATAGACAAGCTTACCAGCTTGAACATTAACCCATATGTCACAAGATGGGTGGCCAACTGGCTCACTGATAGAACACACATGGTCCAAGTTGAGGGTGCCATGTCTGACTCTAAACCAGTCAGAATTGGCATCCCACAGGGCTCGGTCCTGTTCAGTATATACTTTTCTGAGGTACAGGCAAGCACAGAAGGACTACGGCTGACCAAGTTTGCCAATGACTGCAAATTGGGGGCCATAATCGACTCTCTGGCTGACACAGACATCCTCCAGAAGGGTCTTACAGAGACAAATACCTGGTGTCAAAACTATGGCCTCAAGCTGAATGCCAAAAAATGCATAGTTATCCCCTTTGGAAAAAACAAAGTGCCCACGAATTACCACGTAGGTGATAATCCACTAGGTACGGAAAATGTATTTAGGGACCTTGTGACCCAGGTAGATAGTAACCTCTCCTTTGATAATCACATTGCCAAAGTGGTTAGAAATTCCTTCTATGTAGCCCACCTAATCATGACAGGGTTCACCTCTAGATCAAGAGAGGTCATTGTGCCCCTCTACTCATCACTCATTAAGCCCATAATAGAGTACAATGCCCACCTGGGTATGTACCTTAATCAGCACATGCAACAGTTGGAAAGCCCACAGAAGTACCTCACCAAAAGGATCATGGGCCTCAAAGAGATGCCCTATCCAGCTCAACTAAAGAAACTCCAGCTCTACTTGTTTGCTTACTGCCTGCTCAGAGGTGATCTACGCCTGACGTATAAGGCCATGCCCAATCCAAAATTAATGGACATGCTCCACCTCAAGAAAACCAAATCTCTTAGAGCCACATGCTCCAGTGAATTAAACCTCTGCACAGCAATAAACAGGATGTGCTTGAGGGATAGATTCCTGTCCCAGAGACTTCCCTCACTCTGGAATACAATCCCAGTTTATGTTAGGCAGAGCCCCTCGCTGACTCTCTTCAAGAAGAATCTTGATGAGTGGATGGGAAATCGTAAATTTACCCATGTGATCACTTCATTGGCCCTGGTAGACAGAGACCCAGGAAACTAATTTAAAAGGGAGGTGAAAGCCAACACATTCTGGCTAAGCTTATAAATGCCCATGGGCAGATAGCCTAGTACCTACTTATGAACCTATGAACCTCTAGGGACCGCTCTAGGGACCTAAACCTTGTCACCACAATAAACAGAACATGCCGGAGGGATAGATTCTTGTCCCAGAGACTTCCCATACTCCGGAATAAACTACCTATCTATATCAAACAAAGCTCCTCACTAGCACTCTTCAAGAAAAGCTTTGATGATTGGATGGGAAATAGGAAATTCACCCTGGGGATCACTTTTGTTTTTCTGCTCGATAGTGGCACAGGAAAATAAATTTCCTGGGTGGCAAAAGCCAGGGTACCTTTTTGGCTGGGCTTGTATAGGTCCCAGGGCCGATAGCCTAGTACCTACCTATGAACCTGTGAACCTTTGAGCCTTGCCTAAAAAAAGGTAATATGGGGACAGCAAGAGCCTTGGCTAGTATTCAGAAGCATAGGGGTGACAGGTGCAAACCATCTGTAGTGAAGCAATGAGGCTTGTCTATCATGTCATCACAGGCAGACAGAGACTGGATCCCCTTTGAATGACACCAGAAGCTCAGCCAATTGTTGAAGTTTATTGTCTTTCTGTTATATTGCAGTATCATGTAGGTGAAGGTAAGATGTTACTCAAGGTCAGGTTCATACCAGCCTGGGCTGCATGATCATAGAGCTACTATATATCTCTTGTCATGTTGCCCTGGGAGGTATGTCTCAGATCATTCACACTGACATGTACAAAGAACATGTCATATATGTACCTGTTCTGGAGTGATGTAAGTGCTTGTGTTATGTGGCGGATCATAGCACCTGACAGACAACTGACAGTAACCTTCCCCTTGTCCAGCCGAGTGAGTGGAACATCTGTGTGCCTGACTATGGAGTCACCTATTACTAGTGTGTTGGGTATGTTGTTTTGCCTTAGGGCCTGTTGTGAGGCACACTGCTTTGGTGTATTATGTGTTTTCTGGCGTGTGCTTGGAGGTGCATGTTGCTTGCTTGTCTGCTTAGGAGGATGCTCTCTCTTTTTCAGATTGATATTTGTATTCTCCAAGTATGGTGATGTGTATTTATGTGTGTGTTTTGCTGGTGCTTATATTGTAGGTCTATGTGAGACAGTTGGTGTTGTGGTTGTATGACCCTACTTCTCCTGACTGTATTGTCCAGTATTGGGTTGACAGAGCTTAGCCACCGGTTTGACCCTGTGTGTGCCAGCATGTGGTGCATCAACCCATATATGATATGGTCATGGTCTATGCATACAATACACTCACAATACACCTAGTATGATAAGCCAGCCAAGGTTAGCAAATGTGAAAAAAACATTTGGGCAAACTGTCAGCAAGTAATGTCTGTATTGCACCCTGTAATTCCATATTGCTTGCTGAAGTGTAAAGACATACTTAGTTTGGATTAAGAACCCCGCACTTGCCACGTGTGTGTGTGTGTGTGTGTGTGTGTGTGTGTGTGTGTGTGTGTGTGTGTGTGTGTGTGTGTGTGTGTGTGTGTGTGTGTGTGTGTGTGTGTGTGTGTGTGTGTCTACTAGGGAGAGAGCAACCTTTTCGGAGACTACTCACACCCCTTAAAAGTGGTATACTCATCTTTGTCAAGTCTGATCATGTCACCATCCTACAAATATACCTATGGAAAGGAAATATCCCAGTGATGTGTAGCATGTCATGTAAATGCATACTGCTGTAGTATCATAATGTAATTTGTTAGAGGTTTGAATTCTGCACTTGGTGAGTGTGTGTGTGTGTCTCCCTGAGGAAGAGCAACCTTTTTGAAGAATACTCACACCCCTAAAAAGTGGTATACTCATCTTTGTCAAGTCTGATGATGTCACCATCCTACAAATATACCTGTGGAAAAGTGAAATCCTAGTAATGTGTGTAGTGTATTGTGTAAATATGTACTGCTGTAGTATCATAATGTAATTAGGTAGGGGTTTGAAACCTGCACTTGCCAACTGTATGTATGTGTCTCCCTGGGGAGACGCAACCTTTTTGGAGAATAATCACACCCCTTAAAAGTGGTATACTCAACTTTGTCAAGTCTGATGATGTCACTATCCTACAAATATACCTGTGGAAAGGAAAAATCCCAGTAATGTGTATAGTGCGTTATGTAAAAGCATACTGCTGTAATATCACAATTTATTTAGGTAGGGGTTTGAATCCTGCACTTGCAACCTATGAGTGTGTCTCCCTAGAGAAGAGCAACCTTTCTGGAGAATACTCACACCCCTTAAAAGTGGTATACTCATCTTTGTCAAGTCTGATGATGTCACCATCCTACAAACATACCTGTGGAAAGGTGCAATCCCAGTAATGTGTATATCATGTTGTGTAAATGCATACTGCTGTAGTATCATAATGTACTTAGGAAAGAGTTTGAATCTCGCACTTTCTGATTGTGTAGTTGTATGAGAGTGTGTGACACCGTTGGTCAATGTGGAGTGGATTTTGATTTTTTTAATTTATGACATATCACAACGACAACTATATGTGCATTACACATGTAAGTTGGCTGTGGGGCAAAGCCATATACATACATGTGACCTAAATTATTTCATAGGTGGGTACTCTGCTTTCTTCACGAATGCATCTGTTATCTTTGCCAGAGCGTGTTGGCACTTTCCAGACCTTAATTCACTTCTGTATGCTAGTGACAAGCTTAGCCACTGCAGTGATCCCTGGGCTACATCTTCTGTTTCACATCCACTCATCATGGTTTCTGTTGAAGAGTGTGAGTGAGGGTTTATCCTTGAGGTATATTTAAATCCTGTTCCAAAGCAAGCAAAGTCTGGCAAAGATGACTAATCATTATAGGTGTGCAACAACCTCTGTGGATCTGCATGCAAACCCTTTATTGCTTATCTGCTCCACAGAGGGATTTCCAAAACCCTTTGGTAATGAGATTATCAAAGGAGAGATGACTAAACACATGGCTCTATGTATACATTAGTACCTGTTCCACATTTTGGGGGCTACTACCTATGTTGTACTCTGGGGATACTTTGTTTTCTAAAAGTGGATTACTATGCTTTCTTTGGCTTATAGCTTTACAGCATGTGTTTGACACCAGGTATCTGTCTCTATGATACCCTTTTGGAGGATGTGTGTGTCATCTGGAGAATAAAGTATAGCCCACTGTATGCATTTTCATCAAATATGGGCAGACATATCTCTACTGTGTTTGCTTGTACCCATGAAAGCTATATGCCAAACAGGAGTGGTCCCAGGACTGGGTGCAGGTGAATACCACTTGTTACTGGCATAGAATTGTACATGGAGGCTGCAAAAGTTACTGTGTGTCCTACATCTGTGCGTTAGTTGTCATTCCACCATCTAGCAATTGTTTATGGTCAATCTGTTGAGGTTATGTATAATACCAGAATGTGGGATGGGTATGAATTGCTGGTGAGCTATAGCTTGGCTGTGTGGACCTCCCCTCCCTCACCTATAGCCTTGTTAACTGGCTTGAAGTCTACTAGGTGTATGAGCCAACCTAAGTGGGTATGGTGCAGTATTTGCAGGTTCATAATGTCTCTGTTAATGAGTTCCATAATGCTGTGCTGAATAGCCTTTCCGATAACATTTGTCTGGCTTATAGGGTGAGAGTTTCCAGGATCTGTTGTAGTTCTACCCTTAATCAATTTATGTTAACATTTGCACTGGGTGTGATGAGGGTGGACAGGTCTAGGAATAAGTATATTAGAGGGTCAGCCCAGGTTTGAAGGTTAGTAGACCAAGCCAGATAGGCAGGATTAAGTTGGTTTGTACATGCGCTGAGGAGGGATGCAGAGTGTAGTGTGAAATAGATGCTAAGGATGAAGCTGCCAGGTAACAGGAAAAGAGGAATGCCTAAGGTGAGGTTTATGGCTGTGGTGAGAGAGGACATGCAGGTGGATGATGTGACAGCACAAGATGGCAGAAGGCAGGAAGAAATGGAAACAGATGATCTACTGTGGTGACCCCTAATGGTAGTATCCGAAAGGAGAAGAAGAAGACATTGTAGCTCAGTCCTTGTGGACTGTGAACACCATTACCATGCGTCATTCCACAAGTATGTAACCTGTATAGAGGCTGCATTTGGACAATGTTTAGGTGAGTGGTGACTTCATATATCAGCTTGTGTATGACACAGCCAGGGACACTGTCCAGTACCATTGCCACTGTGGTTTGGACTTTGGTAAAGAGATGTTTTAACTAGAGGTCTGTGAAACATCAAGTTTTACATTCTTCAGGTCTGGAAATGTGGCCCTTGTGTAATGACAGGGTGGTGAAATCCGCATTCGAACTGTCTAACAAGAAACTGGTAATGTCAGTCAGATAAGTGTAGTTTGAGACCATTTACATTAACTGTGACCCGATCTGAGATTTACCCTGTAGATTATACGCAACACTAAATACAGCTTTAGTACTGTCTTTGGAATCCTTGCAATTTTGTATTTTGAAGTTTGCCTTGTATGTTTATTGAGGGATTGTATTTTCCCAATGATACTGACCAGAGAGGTTATCCCTTCTTGGTATGTAACTCTTTTTTGGTGCAACTTCACACCTTCTATTATATATTCAGTTTATGCAGGGGTCCATGAGACTAATGCACGTTTACTGTATAAGTGAGAATGTCTTGTGTTTGTTATAGCATGGTCCATGCAACCCTGTAGGTGAACAGAGTGCATTACTAAAGGATTATGCAGCTATGACAGTGTTAACCTTAGTAATGCAAACCAATGGCAGATAGCAACAACAGCATCACTCACAGCACAGTGTCAACCCTTGTCATACACACACATGCGTACTCAAGTTCCACAATATGTGTAGTACAATGCATACTGGCTACCAACAGAAACTATGGAGTGTTAACACTTGCCAATGCAGGGCATGTCACCCTGGCCATGTGTCCAATATGCATGTATATGCAGACAGTGCACCTCCACCATGTTCACAAATGAACACCTGCAAACCTGTGTTGCACACACCCCACACTTACTGTCTACTGTATAATGCATGATGACAGAACTACACACAACAGCCAACTGGCACATGGGCAAACAAAACACAATTGGAATAAACAGTGGTGAAAACAATACAACATTGCTAATTACAGCTTTAATGCATCATGCCTGCTCAGCTACACCTTCAGGGATATCATTACACTTTACTGCTGACATCATGCTACACATCCAACCATTGCTATACTTTATTAAAGTCACCCAGTGCATCAGCACCATGTTAGCCTGTTCCTGCATCAATGTTACAGATGACGGGAGGGGGCACAGGTTTCATCATATGCACAGGGTGTGTTGCTGGTTTGCCAGAGGCCTAGACTGAGCCATACAATCAACATGTGTGTGTGAGTGTGTGTGTGAGGGCCATGAGTACTGTTATGGACCAATGTTGATGTAATGTGTGCGGGTATGTGTTTGCCCAATGTTTCTGGTTTATGTGTGTGTGTGTGTGTGTGTGTGTGTGTGTGTGTGTGTGTGTGTGTGTGTCTGTATGCACACAGTTACACCATGTGGCTGCCATATATGGGGATTTGTGAGACAGCTACAGACTGTACCTGACAGGCTTTACAGATCACTGTCTCTGGCCATGGATACGGAACCTGTGCCTGGCAGGGGTGCTACAGACAGTATCAGGCACTAATCCAGATTGGGTACTATCCGAAGAGGTTGACAAATGTCCACTGGATCCAGGTCCCTGCTGGGAATGGCCAGGGCCATGTGCATGTGGTCTGCTAGAATGGTCTATGGACAGCCCCCCCAACATTGCTGTGGCTGGCGCTGGCACTACAGGAGCTGCTGTGACTTGCTGGACATCCACGGTGACCTCCAGCTGCTGATGTTGCTGGCATACATCCACACCGACGTTTCAACCATCCCACACTGTCCTGACACATGGACATGACATTGTGGAGGACATCCAATGTCTCACCCCAACGTCTCTCAGTGACCACAGTGTAGTTAAGTATGGCACCTGCTAGGTCACGGATACTGTCATTTACAGAGGCGTGATGAACCCTCTGTTCCCTTAGCCTCTGTCTGGTGTACCGCTCCATTCATGTCTGTGCCTCCATGACAGCCTGGAACATGCGTGTTGAGGTGTGGCACTTCTGCCATGGGCATGATGGCCAGCAGTGCTCTGACGAGAACCCCTGGGCATCTGCCTGTGTGGTACTGTTCCAGACATCTGGCTATGGCTGCTGTGTCCTGATACATGTGCCATAGATACCACACTGTCCTGGCCAGTGCCAACCGTACACTGTCCCTCAGCTAAGGGCAATGGTGATGATGGATGTACAGGCATTATGACTGTGTGCATTGATGGGGTGGAGACTTGTGTACTGTCAACTGGTGGCCCAACAACAGACCATGACAAATGTGCCTGTGCCTCAACACACCTATCCTCATCATCACTGTCTGTCTCAGTGACATCAGGTTCCCTGCTGTACTGAACTAGCCCCACCTCAGCACTTGTGAGATGAAAACAGGAAACACACTTAAGACCTGAACATGGCTTCAGACCACATGTGCACATGCACACATGCACACAAGCACACATGCAACATGCACACATGTGCACATGCACACATGCACACATGCACAAATGCACACATGCACACATGCACAAATACACTCCTCCCTAAAGCAGACACACACACAACACCAACAATCACAGAACATACACAATATCAGGTGATGTTGGGGTACAGTATCCCAAGCAAAACAGTCATATCACACATGTCAGCATACAGGACATGTGTTGCTCAACAGCATGCAGTGCAAGTATAGTCAGTCCTTGTTACTAACAGTATATATGGCTTTGATGCCTGTGTTTTGTTATTAGGTGATGACCCTCCCCCTGGAGCACAATGCATACATAGAAACAACAATGCTGGGCATGTATTCATAACGTTGTAACGTACTGTGCACCATAACTCACAGGTGTACATGCCATTGCTGGATGTGTATCTTTGTGTCAGATATGTATCCAATGCTGATTACAGCCTCTGTGTCTTTAGCAAATAATTGTGGATGCATTTTTAGCACATGCATGATGAGTATTCACACAACATCATCAGTGGTGCATGGATAATTGATGGAATACCATTCGGCCACATACCCAAAATACGGTACTTATGGTGAGTGTGGATCATATTGTGGACATGCCAGTCTCATCCATGACATGGCATGCTAAAACACAACTGCATATTTAAACACTACACATACCCAATGTGTGCCATATGACCTAGCCGCTCAATAGCATCACAAGACATATATGTGTCAGTTTTGCAAATGGTGATTGGTATGCATACTATTTAGAGGTGCATATGTGTGCACACATGCAACATTAAGGTGTATAGCAATGAAAGCTATGTGTAGTACTGTTGTTATAATAACTGGATGGGGTATAGTACCATAGGCCATCATCAGGAAGCATCAAGTGGTCACTCAAGGCTACAAATGTTTCCCAAACCAGCACTAATCATGCTGTGCTGGAACTGTACTACCTTGGCTAAATTCACCATTTCACAACCAGTTGTTACGTGAGTTTGTAAGGAGGCCAATAAGAAGCATTCCCTGACATGAATGTGTAGTGTGTTGCAGAGTGTTTAAATGTCTCATGATAGGCCTCTACCCCTCAGGTATATTATGTGTAATGTGTGGATGAGATTTTGGATACTGGAATGTGTCGTTACAGAGGGTTTGGGAATCCTTTATGTGTAGCATGTTAAAATACTCTGTGTATGACATAGATGTGTATGTTATGTGCATGTTGAGTATCAACTGTGCCTATCCAATGGTCACTACAGTCTAGCCACATTTGTTTGAGATGGTCTGAGTATTGCATGTGTTTGAGGCAGCTAATCACATTAGTGAGATGTGCGTGCTCTTACACCAAACATGCACAGCATGCATTATGGGTAGGTGTGTTACATATGTACATGGCCTACACCTTAACTATGACATGCACTTTTTATTTACAATAATAAATGTAAAACACACTCACCAGCATTTGTCCACTGCCTTGATGTCACCCCAGATGGACCTACATAGAGATGAGACAGTTTGTCAGTGGCCACAACTGTGGCATTGCTACTGTGTGTTTGCAATCTTACAGTACAAGAACAGTTTACATTCACAGGTCTACAGATTATGTTACAAATGATCAGTATTGCACAACAACAGGCTCCACATGTTTGAACGACACACTCCACATCTCAAATATGCATGATCTACCAATACAGATAACAGTAGTCTACAGATATGCCATGTTACCTGCATGCTCCATGTGTGCTTGCTGGGTGGCTCCAACCTCCATCATGGTGTATGTCTGCTGTTGTTGTTGTTGGAAGGTGCCACCAGGCTCAGGAGCAGCTCCTCCACTTTGGTGATGGGGTGGATATTAACACCACCTTCTGTTGCAAGCTGCTGTCTACGCACATCAGCAGCATGCTGACGGACATGCCTGAGAAGATCACTGCAGTGGTGGCGTACATGCTCATATGTCCGGTTATGCAGGCCTACCTCATTGACCCTGTGGACAACATCTTGCCAAATTGCAGTGCACTCCTGCTGGTCCCGGCTGGCTAGTGAGAACATGAGACGGTAGTGCTGAATCATACCGCTAGTAATGATATTATCTTCAGCACTACTGTAACTGGGATTCCTGTGATGGGCCATGATCCCTCGAAGACATAAATACAAAACTATGTCTGAGGATGTCATATGGCATATTTAACATTATACAGTACAGATATCACTGAACTGCCATATATAGCAACCTATAAGCTAACCGAGAGTGAAGCACTGTAACTGCCACTTATCAATTCTCACCCCACAACTGCTTGAAAGTGCCTTGCTCACTCTCTCTCTAATGAACCATGTTCTGCACAGCAACAAAATAAAATCATTATATAAGACTATACAAGAGTACCTGGCACACTGTATGCAACACAATGCACCACCTAGTCACAGCAGATATACATCAAGCTGATATGTAAAGAAATATGTCATCCATCACAATCAGTGTAAGGTCCAGTAAATGTATTACTATTATACCACATAACTTGTTAATGGCAAACCCGTGGCCAAAATATATGCACAATTGGGAATATAGGTTGCATACTGCTGTAGTACAGTATGAATACTGCTAGATACACAGTTATATGTTTTACCACACATATGTCAAAGGACATGTTACAGACATACCCACACACATATCAGACATAATTACAGGACACAAAGGTATGACAACCCAGATGAGCTTCCAGTGTGTACTATACAGTACTGTGTGTCAGTACTTACACAACCTTAATCTTGAGAAATGTAATCTGTGATGAATACAGGGACCACACAAAACTGTGGATGCAAGCAATGTGGACATACACCATACTTTGCTGTACAGGCCCAGAGCTTCAAGTAGTACTACAGTACACACAGGATTTGCATTCAACATTGGTACCAATCAATAATCATAGATGTTGTGCTTTAGCCTCCAATGACACACAATAGTTAAAACCATGGGACTTAATCACACTCTATGCAATAGCACTTGTTCTGCCTAGCAACAGAATACACAGCTTTTTCTAGGATCAAAGTAAGAACCCATAATACCATAACACAAGCAGTTTCCCACTAAGCTATCCCACAGATACATATCTTTGATGTATTCACAAACATATCGACCATCACAGTCAGCCAACAGTACAGAGAATCTATTGCAACAAGTAGATGTAGGTGTGTATGAGTATATATAACTATATATATATATATATATATATATATATATATATATATATATATATATATATATATATATATATATATATATATATATATATATATATATATATATATATATATATATATATATATATACACATCCATTGGTCTACATATACATATATATGTAGGCACATATACATTACACCTTTCATAGTGAGAATGTCAATTATACAAAGGATGTAAGGTGGACAGTAATGTAATGAAATCGCACAGTCTTGGGATAAATGCATTAAAGGTGTTCACAGTCCAGGTAGTTTTAGCAGGCCTTACTGGCTTCAACATTGCAAACTGAACAAACCACCCACAGTGTTTAACCACCACATGTCATATACCAGCACTGTATGCTGTCTTGTTTGTCACACACTAAAACCTACATACAAATATGTGCATACTAACTTTCAACACATATATATCTCCTCCCTTCACAAACAGTTGCAATATGTCCCCTGCTCTATGCACATATACAGATGTGAATATATATGACACATATATATTTCTCTGTATGTGTGTGGCATACACACACAAGGTCCACACTGTTGTAAGTCCCTAGACCTCACAGCTGAACTGTTGGACCTTGCTGCAACACAAACAGGTGTCACATATGAACACACACTAACATTAGCGGGGTATATATGGCAACAGATGCTAGATAAGCATACTAGACTGCTACAGCAGTTGCCAATGCTAAGCTAAACTTTAATATGACTATCATGCATGTGTTGTTCTGTCACACCCATGTTTATATATTGTCAGCGCTAATTCCCTCCAACAGCCATTGGCCACACTATTGTACAGAACACAGATAACATGGATCAGATCTTTAACATTTAATGCTGAGCTACACATTTCACAGGCATGTCCCACTGCCCACAGGTACCCACAGTATTGTCCATAGCAGTAGTTAAGCAGAACATCTGTGCATAAAGAAGCACTGCTGTCACATATGAATGGTTCACATTATGTAGACTATTCTTCAATAACATCTACTGCATGCCAGTAAATACATATGTGTCACATACCTTTCCTTTGTATGATTTGGTAATATTTATTTTTCCTTTTCTCTCTCTCTCTCTCTCTCTCTCTCTCTCTCTCTCTGTCTCTCTCCTTGTTAGTCTCTGCAATAGAGTGATTGAGTTTGTTGGCAGAGATTGCAGCCTGCTTTTGTAGGAATTTGCACATGAGCATGTGATGGCCTCTGCACCAATTATTGGCCACCATTCACTAATTGCATGCAGCCTGCTGTGTAGTAATTGCAGTAATCACTGTCATAGCAAGACAGTACTATAAATTGCTGACTCATGTAGGCGTGGTCCTTTCAGCTTTCCAAGATGGAGATCATCCTTGTTTGCTGTGGACATCATTGTTTAAGACAGAAGGTTGGTATAGTTCTTATATCAGAAACCTGGGGTGTAGCCAGAGATTTACATTTTGTACTCATACCTAATGTTGCTGCTTCCAGTACCCACTTGTCAGTGTAGAAATGTACTCACCCCTCAAAATGCTACCCCAAGATACATGGAAAGATGTACTTTCTTTTCAACTGTTACAATTAACTGCCATACATAGCTAGTTATTGAGATGTATTTCTTTGGCACAACAATTGTTTGTGAACTGCTATACTGTGAATATTCATTTACTCAGTTCTAAAAAGTTTGTGTTTTTTAGTGTTGACATTAGCACAAGCTGCTCAGAAAAGCTGGACACATTTCGGTACTGTGAGTATGCTTACCTACATCCTTGGTAGACCCTGCATACAGGTATATTCTACATTTGGGTAGAGTTGCAGAAGTACAGAGAGCGTAAGTACTATTGTGTGGATTTTATCTTGCTGGACTTACAGGGTTGCTATGTACATGTCAGTTTATCTAGGTAAGTAGTCTGTCTGTGTAACTCCCAACTGTGGACCTATCCACATGATAGCCAGAGAATAGCCTGTTATTTTTTGTCTGTGCACCACACAGGTCTTTTCAGCAATAGAGCAATGGCATTCATACAGTTGGTTGCTACCAGTACATGGCTACATCCATTTGTATTTCAGTGTTGTATTCCTACATAAGGGTATGCTTCCGAAACTCCTTCCAAAGCTATTTGCACAGTGTGTAACAGCAGAAAGGCTGATATGCCTCTGTGTTTCTGCCTCTGCCAGACCCCTCAACCACTCAGGTACATATTTGAACAGACTCAGGGAAAAGTCAAGAAAAAGTCAGAGACAATCAGGGACACCTTTAAAATATTAGTGCCATTAAGTTGAGACATTGAGAGAATCAGAGCATATGAATTAATACACCTTTTCTGAAGTAAAAGAAGTGTCTAACTCTTAATTATTGTCATTATTCATTAAGTGTAATTCACCACCTTTCTGGTCAAAGTCAATGGTTTTCAGAGGGATTCAGAGGGACAGAGCTAAAATCTGTTTCAAAATCAGGGGCATCCGTGAAAATTAAGGAGAGTTGGGAGGTATAGCCTTTGCCCTAAACAGATATGCCAGTGTTTGTCCTGCTGTGATACTGTGTGGGGTTGTAAAGTGATGGTGTAACATTATTTCCTGCTAGAATGGCTGTGTCTCTTATCACAGTCATGTAATGTAATCCCACAACAACTGTTGGTCAACATCCACAGAACAAGTTGTGTGGTATGGTATTCCTATTTTTCCTTTACATTCACTCATTCTGATGCATGATATATTTATTTAAGCACCAACTTGATATATATCTACTGTGGCTTAGTGGTACTTCATGGTGTAGTGTGTGCAAGGTCCAGGTTCGAGATTTACAGAGATGTTTTATTTTGCTCCTGAGCAGAACAAGGGCCCTCACATACAGAGTGACTAAGGCACTTTTAAGCAGTTATAAGTGGATTTGTGCGGGTTTGCAAATTGCTTAGCTAAGCGCAAACAAGCGCAAACTCGGGCAAACCCACTAACTACTGCTTAATAGTGCTTACTCCCGGTCACCCCCGTTCTCATTTCTTTGAAAGAAAATAAAAATGGGGAGATAGGAAAGTGGTGAAAAAGGGGCACAAAGAGGGAAAGACAGTATGGAAAATAGCTCGGGATGTGCAGGACGGGTGAAGGGAAGGTCCATAGCTGCCCATTTCTTCAACAGCAACAGCTGTGCATATGCAATAAATTTGGAGGTAGATATGAAACCTTCAACCCCTGAAAGAGGGGTGAGGACAATAAAGTATGTTGTAATGCCAATTAAATAACATGTCATGTGTCCAGTGGACATGTGTGCAAAATGGGCAGCTATGTATGGGGCGTAATTTCTTTTGGGAGCAGATTGCCATTTTTGTTTTTTCAGGTGAGAGTGGAATGTGGGGTAGGGGAAGTAGGTATATTTGGGGAGGTAGGTTGGGGAGGTAAACAGGCAAGACAAACAAGATGCATACAGGGGCGGTATATGACACATGTGGTGGGTGAACACCTTTGATGGGGAAGGATGTTTGGAAATCGCATGCCAATGAGCCCCCAGATGGAAACAGTGGGACTGAGGTCTCCACCCATGGGCAGTCACCACTGCACCTTCACGGCCCAGAGGGTGGCTATGATGGGAGCTGTGTAGGAGGGGCAGGCTGACCCAGGAGTTGCGCCACTCGGGCCTCAAGCTGGCATAGAGGTTCTGCAACAGAACTTTCAATCTCTCTACGCACCACAGCCCAGACCATTCGAAGGGTGATAGGTGGCCCTCCTCCATCCACACTTGCACAGGGGGGGGTGAGCCCCATCCCCTGCAGCGCTTCCACCTGAAGGTGGCACAGGGACAACTGAGGAGGAGGTCCCAGGCTGGGCACCAGATATGCTGGTGCCAGGTGCCATGGCCAGCTGAGATGGGACAGGTGGGTCCGCTAGGACCAGCCTTCCCATACGAACTATGTTTTGGAGAGTTTAATAAAGATATGGGTTAGTAACAGTCAACAGCTTTCCCAATTAGTTATAACAGCATGCAGAAGTATTCCCATTAAACCAACACACCAGATTTTCAACAGTTGAAAAGCAAGCATAACACATGCATATATAGAACAATAGTGGACATTACAGCAGCATGCAGGTTTAATTGATGGCAACAGGCCACAGATATTGTGGTATTTTAGCAGGGTACATGCATAGAAATAAATGCAAATATTTATAAACCAATAGGACATATGTCCCAACAGATGTTTTGAGATTAGACATACCGATTGAGGTGTGGAATTGCATTTTTTTATGCACATACAGTAGGGTGGAAAAAGATAGCTCAGTTAACAACGTATATATCCTTCTAGTTTTCACTACATTCCTATTAACTGCAGTTATATGTCCCTTACATGTATTATTACACTACCCAATGTCCTTATACTGTGCAATTGGATTTGGCTAGATCATTATATCCATGAGCTGTATCTTACATATAAACTGTCCAAGATGCAGTTGTTACTGCAACATATTTTGAGAGTTGCTCACACACACACACTACTGCTAAGATGGTACACTGACAGCTCTACTTTCATATAATTATCTAGATATGTTCAGGTGAAAGTATCAGTTATATGTTAACAGCTCCCTACATTTCTGGCAGCACACTGACATTTCTGGAGAACACAATACCAAGCTACTCATGTGCCAGATTAACCTGTACATGCTGGGCATGAAACAACAGTTGAGGGCTGTAAATTTGCATAAAAGCTACTGGCACTACCTTCATCCACGCTATATGAGCATACCCAAATGTGGGTTGACACTGCTTAATACAACACTACTATTTGTAGAATGCAACAGTACAACATATCAAAGAAAATGACACAGACGCACTCCAGGAATTATACATTTATTAAAGGATTATTAAACCTTTATTTATTGGGTTAAAACACTTTTTGAAGGCTGTCTCATTTATTTTACTAACCTGCCTGATGATGCAGTCTTTGCAGCCTATCTTCATGGGCTTGCTGGTTCATAGCCCAGACACCTGCAGCTGTGAAGTGAATGCAGTGATATTGAGACATACCTATCCATAGTATAGACAAGCATAGCAATTCTTAACTACTTAATACAATGGCTACTTACTCAGTACTGGGGCATTAGGCCTCGCACAGGATTCCTGGATCCACTGGTCCAGTTGAGCCTCCCTACGTCGCTTCAGGTCAGAATAATGGTGCCTGACCTGCTCACCAGTCCGAGGAACACCAGTGGCACTGGTTAGATTATGGGCAAGACTGTTGCAGGCCTCTGTTTTATTTTGGGTACCCTGGTACTGGCCCCACAGGAGTCTTTCCTTATGATTGTGGAGAAGGAGCCAAACCATTACTTTGGACTCTTAAAAAACTGAGCGGAAACAATAAAAGCCAGCAACCAACAGGCTTTTATTGTTTCCGCTCAGTTTTTTAAAAGTTTTTCATTTGTGGAGTTGAGTTTCATTACTTTGGACTCCTCAATGCCCCAGCGTTGCACTCTAAATGGAGTGCCTTCTCCAACACCAGCCATGCTGACTGCAGAAGCAAGCTACAACCAGTTATAGCAAGTATTCCTGCCTGTGGAGCTTAAATATGCCTCATTTCCTGCACTTATTTGTGATTGGCCACTTTTGGAAAAACTCAGTTGTAGGCACGCCTGCTTAGCTGATGTTGGCAATGTTTAAAATTCCTTTGATAGATATGTGTCTGTTGAAAGTGCATGTTTTTGAAATGCTGTCATGGCTTAGTGATTAAGTACTGTGACTATAGTGCACAATATCCTGAGTTTGAGCCCTGTCACTGCTTTTTATTTTCCTACTGGGCAGACCTGACTGGTTAAGGTACAGTAAAGGAGGTGTGGCCATGTTTAACCGACTTTTCTCAACTTTGTCCGACTTTGCCCAACGTTGCTCAATGTTGCTTGACGTTGCTCAATGTTGCTTGACATTGCCCAGTGTTGTGCTGGTTACTGTGGTGTGCAGCTATGCGCAAATATATTGTGGTTGTACTGGTAAGCGAGGTGCACAGCTATGCACAAAGACATTGTGCTGGTTAACGCGGTGCGCAGCTATGACCAATTGGATTCAAATATGCTCAATACTGGTAAAATGTGCTTAGCAGTACCTTATATTGCTTAAAATAGGGGACTCATGCCTCAGAATGCATAACCATTTCACCTTCATATATATATAATTCGTTCACTACTACATTTAACATTTCAATACTTTTTACAAAACTTATACATAACAAAAGTCAGGAAATATTTTTGTATACAGATTTCCAACAGAAAATGGATCGTGTAGTAATGGGACTTGAACAGGGAATGCCTCCTCTTTCTGCGAAGGCTCTAACCACTACGTCATCGCTATTTTGCTTAATTTGCATATATTTTTCTTATTATCCTCTTCTAGTGTCTAAGCTGCTAACTGTAGCTAAACAATGGGCAAACGCGCACAAACTCGTGCAAATGCGGGCAGCTATATCGGATGAAATTAAAAAAATTAAAAAAACTCTTTCTATTTTTAATTTTGTCAGTTGTTTAACATATGGGGCAGTGTAGTGTTACACTGTGCACATGTGAGCGGACTCGCTCATGTAACTTGAAATTGCGTCCTTTCTTAATTGCAGGGGCGTGGATTTTTGGACTGCTCGGCAGTCCGACATGCCCCCTACACTCGTCCATGCTCCGTGTAAGCTTTAGAGTCGAGGCAGCATGCCCTCATTAATATGCATGGTGTGCTGCTATCATACTCTTAGACTGGTGCTTCCATGTAAATCTAGTCTTACATGGAAGATTAGTAAATCCTGTGGAATATCTTTTGAACACAGAAGAGAGGCTATTACTTTGGGATATACCTGCACAGAGAATTACTGACATTTAGATGATATGCCTGCATTTCATCATTTACATATTGCATACACTGACATGTAACTATAAATAGTCTGTTTAATTTTTTTTATATTAATTTGATTGGCACATACTTGCACTTTTATCTGTCTGCATTACTTACAAGTATACTGCTCACTTGGGGGTGGGGGAACAAAGTTGTACTTTTGATATGGCACAAAAAAGGATTATGTTGCTATTGTTACTCTCAGTTTGTTCCATCTAGCCTGTATCTAATGCTGCTGCATGTTAAGGTCAGTTCTGTGCAAATCTCACACCTTTCACTTTTTAATCTGTCCATGTAGACTCCTTTCCACGGCTGTATTCCAAAAGCTTTGAAATTCATGAGGAACACCAGCACAGCGTCTATATGGTTGCTTTATAGTTGTTGAAGAGCTTCACTGTATTAGATTGGTTAATTACCATGTAATTCAGCTGCTTATGCTATAATTAGCATGTCATGGAGTTTACCGTGTTTGTGCAAGGGTGGATGCCTCTACACAGCACTTACTGAATCTAAAATTTTTCACGCCCATGTGCACATAGCATCATGACACACACATTGTGGAAAATGTCTGTGTAGGCTTTATTGAATCTTCCTGATTACAATCCCATTCAGTTCTTGGAGGCTTATACTTTTTTCAAATCATTAATAACATTTCGGATTTCATGTCTAATAAAATGTTCTTTTAGTCTATTTATACTTAAGATGGTATTTCCTAGAATGTAAAAGCATCAATATAATTATCTATATTTTCTTGGAGTGCCACTCTGTCTACTTTGTAATAGTTATCTATTAATAATTTATAAAACTATCAGTAATATTCTTTTCATTTCTGTATGCCAAACTGAATTTATAATGAAGTGATGAATGGTATTTCTCTGGCTCAGGATAATTCAGCCCAATGCAATTAAACCTAACTCAGCAAAACTTGGGTGTTGGAACATGGGTGATGTAGAGAGGCCAAGACTCCAGGTTTGATGACTCAGGCTTTGCTGAATCTGAATCAATGACCTGTTAACCGAGAAAATCCTTTTCATTGATGCACACTGCACCCATAAAACTGTACTGTAAAATATTGTTTAAAGTGAGCAAAAAATTATCAAACATTAGAATTGTTAAGATATCTAGATGGAAGAGACCCACTTATTAAAGACTACTTCCATTCTTGCTTCAAACCATGATAATTTTTGTTATTGTCTGCCTAAGATAGTTTGCTCATTTTGATTTATACTGATTTCATCTTCATTTTATTTTATATCTTCAACGTTTACTTCAACAAATATTTCAATTACAATTTCAGTTATTGCATTTTCTGATTATGAATCTTATAGAATGAGATCCTCTACTAAGTGATATTTTAAGACTTTTATAGCCAAACCATCTTTAATTTACCCAGATGGAATCAAATGAAGTTTTTTTAGTCAGACAATCAATGTGAACTTCTATAAATAAATACATATCACAGTATGATTGTTTTTAAGATAAAAAATTAAGATCTAATTAAATTATTTTTCAGTTTTGCAAATTCATCTATCCATATCTATCATTAAGGAAATCTAAGAGTGATCAGAAAAAAGTCTTGGTTCATAGGTTAATAAGTTATAATCAGACAGTTAAAAGAGTGGATCATTTTAATCAGGTAGATCATCTGTGACTTAACAACTACAGTTCTCCTTTATATGAGGGATTTTGCAGTTACTCATCCAGTTATCCAAGTTGTATTTGAAGAGGTTGAGAAAACTACTTTTTTAATGTGAAGATGAGTCCGTTACAGATTGTAGTTCTTTAATGAAGATTCTATTCTGTCATTAGGGTCAATTTATATGTTATTGAAGACTATCTTTTATATGAGTGTTCATGCTGTGGCTAGCTTTGCTTATCTGAAAAAGGCCACTCAGGACAGTATCATTTGAGGGAGTCTATATGAGACAGAGAAGAGATAAAGAGCTTTCAGACATTCTCCATGGGCAATAAAACTTAGATCTCTTTTGTGAGGAAATGTTGGGGTCTTCAGTTGGTTTATGTGTCTTGACAGATATATGTCAAAGGGACTATTGCGTTCATTTATGGGAATCGTAGAGATGTATGGGGTAGAGATAACATTCTTGAACCTAGGTGAAATGCCGTTGATGATAAGCTGTATAAAATATAAATATTTCATAATGATCGTGGCTATATCATGTCTGAATATGAGCCAATTGTCAACAAATATGTCCATATCTCCATTAACCATGTCCATTTTGACAGGTGTACCATTAATGTGGTAGGAACAATGGCATTTCTATTTACCAAAGGAGGTCACACTAAACATTTTGATATTTAACATGAGATTGTGGCAATAGCACCATTTATTTGTTTGTATTAATTTCTCTTGTAGAATTTCGGAGTCTCCAGTGGAAGATGGCTTAAAGCTTATGATCATGAGAAATCTTTGTCAGACAAAGGCCCTTGATTTCAACACTGATATCAAAGAAGTGTCTACAAAACAGGGGATGCTCCAGTACTGAGCCCTTGGGGACACAAAATACTGCTAAAAAAGATTATCCTGACAAATTTAATTGGCTGGCTTCTGCCTGTGAGTCATTTTACTATCCAACTGGTAACATAGGGGTTTACATTTAATATGATAAGCTCAAAGAGGTTAATGAGGTTAAGCAGGTTGGGTCTACCCTTCACAAACCCACATTAATTTGGGTCAAGGGACTCCAGTCTTCTGATGTTTATGTTTGTCAGGTCCATATCAAAGTGTCCTATGGTCTTAAAGCTAAGGCTTCTCACATTGACAGGTTTGCAGTTTACATGATCAGTGTTAGGTCATGTTTGTATAGTGGGATGATCACCATAGTTTTCCATGCCTCAGGCACAAAGCCATATCAGAGATTGAGGTTGAATACATTGGGTAGTGGTCAGTGTGACAATGCTTCACACTGACAAGGAATTACGCCGGCGTGATCTCAGGCCCCATGGAATTAGTTTTTTGATCTCCAAGAAGAACATTAGGACTTCTTCATGGGTGATGTTTTGGGGATGCTGACATGGGAACAAGCATGTGTAGGCTAGTTGGAGATCAGGTGGGGTAAAAATCGAATTAAATATGTGTACAAATTTGTCAACTATTTCTTCAGGGTCTGAGTAGGAAAAGTTATCATGTTTCATCTCTGAGAGGAGATGGGCATTGTTTCTAAGATTCCTGGCAAAGACGAAAGAGGATTTGGGATTCTCTTTAATTGATGTAAGTTAGAATGTACACTTAACCCTGTAAATTTTGATTTTGTTTCTAAGCTACTTGGTTAACATTTGAAGGATAGCTTTTTCTTTCTTTTTATACAGCTTATTTATACTAGGGTTCTGCCAAAGGCATTTAATCCTAAATGGTATATTTCTTATGATTCAGGACAGAAGTCTCAGTGTAGGCACTGAGGTAAGAATAGAACCTATCCATAAATGCTGCTGGATCATCAGTGGAAGGGGTCTTACATTTCCTTGGGTCATAATACAGCTGAGGTAAATTCACCTTAATAATATCTCTGAAGATAGAACCTTTTGTGAGTTTTGGGGCTGGGATCTAATGGTGAGAACCACTGAGTGATTGTCTTCCTTATACAAAGATGTGTAATTAGAGGCATAGAGCATAGTGATAAGTTTGTAGTGTTACAGTCCAGTTCATTTGATCTTTCATAGGAAAGTTTGCAATCTGGTCAGATGAGCTTGCTCCAGTGAAGTCTGGGAAATACTGGACATATTTATTTGTAGCAGTACATGTATTCCAGTTCATAGACAAATAAGTGAAACCTACAACAATATTAGTGCTTGGTTTAATAGTAAGGCACTTGAGCTTGTTTAAGTATGTTTCATGAGTTGTGAATATCATAGAGGGATTCTATATTTAGCCAGCATGTGATAAGAATATTACTTCTAGTTACCAAGTTGATATCAGGCTTTATTCATGAAAGAGCTAATTAGAAATATAGAAGTACCGCTACTGGATGAAGGGGCACCCTCAGTAGCAGGTCTGAATGAGTGATGAGCACTCAACACTGGTAGAGAAGGTGTACTGTCATTGCATTTAAACCATGTTTCTGTAATGATGCAGACATCAGTATTGGGAAGGCTTCGAAGGAGGACAGCTTCTTTTTGATGCATATAGGGATGAGCAGAAATACTTAGGATGATAGCTGAGTATAGCCAGTTTGGTTAATGCAACAGGTTTACATATTCTAAAAGGCCTTATGGTGGTGGAGAGATTCTTACTCAATGCATAAAAGTATGGAAGGCAAAATTGCAAGAGATCCCTAGGAAAGCATGTAGGACTGTTGACCATATCCCGCCAGGTGAACTCAAATTGAACCACCTTCAAATACCACTGGTATTTAAGCCAATTGTTGAAGTAAATTATCATTCTTTATACAAAAGCATTATTCTCAATGAAGGCAGAATGTTAGTCAAGAAAGCTCAAAAATACAAGCCTTGGATGTATACTCTTGAGAGATCTAACATGTCTCTCTTCATATTTCTCAGTGATATGCAACTCACATCATTTATACCTACTTGAACA
>NC_056734.1:337801995-337854495 GCF_019279795.1 Protopterus annectens
ATTATGGATAGGTATGGCTAACTATTCCTCTTATGTCCTTCACAGTGGCAAGTGAGTGGGCTGTGAACCAAGAGGCCCATGGATGTTGCTTGGAGAGGATACGATGAGAGGCAGGTTAGTAGTACTCTTGCATGTACTGTCATAGGAAATAAATCTAAAAGTAGTAGCAAGTTAATTGCCTGTATAAAACCTGTACTGTTTCAGGCAAGTACTGCATACACCAGAGAATATGGCAGGAAGAGTCTCATATAGGTTGCATGTAAATAAAAGCATAATAGCCTGACAATAAAGGTCTAACTGCTGGACTGCATGTGTTTACTCTGGTATCATATGGTAATGTAGATTTGCAATCACATAATAGTACTCTTGTATTAAGCACTGTTACCCACACTGTGCAACATAAATAAAATGTGTAGGCATGTCTGTATATGACTGGTGTAATCCCCAGAGGTCATTTAGTAAAACTGAGAGAGACATAGATAGAAAACAGCAAAAAAACAGACAACCAAATCCAAATAGCACACACAACTACAATGTGAACTATTGCATTTTTAGCACACACAGCCATGGTTCGAATTCTGGTAGTGGTAGTAGTCTGCATACAGAATCATACTCCACAACTGTGCAGATATGTCCAGAATGTCCAGTAAATTGTCCCATATCTGCTGCTTGTCACTTTGTCCCCCTGGGAAATCAGTGGGATGATGCAGACGTATAGGCTGCAAATAAGAAATACAAGTGATTGTCACACATCTATAAGAACAAGCCTGTCACTCTGGCAACTCCCCAAACTGTTATGAGAGTAATAAGCCAAGTTTGTCCCATATACACCCTGTGTTGTCAAGCTGTGACCAGAGTGTGTATAGTAACAGAGTGAGATTAAGTGCATAATACTAATGTGAAATCTGGTACTTTGTGTGGCAATGTTCAGGTAGTGCTAACAAACTTTGCTCCCACAGGTCCATCAGATATGAATACTGTGCCTAGAAATAAAAGATTGATACGCTGTACTGGTACTGTTTACTCTGGTATTGTATGGCATTGTGAGTGTTGCAGCTGCTCTGAATGATAAGGTATCACTCATCACTGTCACCCACACTGTGCTACCTAATATAACTGTCTAGGAAAACCTGTATGAGTGTTGTCACTAAAGTTTGAAGAGGGCAATAGTCTACATATGTCCCGGTTCACCTGCAAGTGGTCAAGACATGGCCAGAGTCTTTGCAAAAAGAGATGGACAGGTATGTTCACAACAACAACCTGGAATCTGGGAGTACGTGTAGAAACAGTAAGTGTTAACAAACAATTCCTCCACAGGTATACAAGGTAAGAGGTGTATACTGCAGGTAAAACCAGTTCATGTATATAGTTGTCGACAACCATATCACTGTCCAAACTAAGGCAATAGGGTAGTGTAGCAATACTTGTAAGGTACAGATAACACCACTGACTAGAAAAGTAATGCGAACTACAGGAATATATTAGTTGTTAATAGACATATTTCTCTCCCCCCACCATATCTGCAACAATAAACTAAATACACAAGTCAATTGGTACATGATGACTTTACTGTAATGTTGGGACATATGTCCTATTGTTTGATAATTATTTGAATCTGTTGCTATGCATGTGCTATGCTGAAATATTCCCACATTGGTGGCATGGTGCCATCAATGTACCTGCATGCTGTTGTAATTACCACTGTGGTCCCATATATGCATGTGTTCTGTTTGCTATGCAACTGTTCCATATCTGGTATCTGGGTTAATGGGAAGATCTATGCATGCTGTTATACCTAATCCTGGAATGTGTTGACTATTACTAACCCACATATGTTGATAAAACATAAACACCATAGCACATATGGGAATGCGGGTCCCAGCGGACCGACCTGTCCTACCTCAGTGGGCCCTGGTACCAGGCAACAGCACATCTGGGGCTCAACCTGGGACCTCCTCGTCCATTAGTCGTGTACCACCTTCGGGTGGAACTGCCTCCGGGGATGGGGCTCACCCCCCCCAAGGGAGCAGGTGTGGACTGGAACCTGTCACCCGTTTCCAGGTCCGGGTTGTGGTGCATAGCAAGCTCAGTCAGCAGTTTGGAGATCTACTACACCAGCTAAAGGGTCACGTGGCATGACTAGAGGGTTGGCCTGGCTCTCTGACTCAGCACCCAGCACAGCAACCTTCAGGGCTATGAAGGTGCAGTGGTGACTGCCCATGGGTGGGGTCCTCAGTCCCACTGTTTCCACTAGGAGACTCATGGGCTTCTGATTTCCTAACACCCCTCCCCATCAAGGTGTTTACCCTCCACATGTGTTATACACTGCCCCTGTATGTGTCATGTTTGTCTTGTCTGTTACCCTACCCAACCTACCTCCCCAAATATACCTAGTATTCCTCCCCAACATCCCACTCTCAACTGAAAAAAAAAAAAGGCAATCTGTTCCCCCAAACAAATATCGCCCCATACATAACTGTCCATTTTGCACACATGTCCACTGGACACGTAATCTGGTCTAATTTGCATCACAACATATCATTGTTGTCCTCACCCCTCACTCAGAGGTTTGAGTGTCCAAATCTACCTCCAAATTCAGTGTATATGCACAGCTGTTGCTGTAAAAGAAATGAGCAGCTATGGACCTTCCCTACACCCTTCCTGAACATCCCTAGCTATTTTCACTACTGTATTTCCCTCTTTGTGACCCTTTATCACCACTTTCAGATCAACCCTTTTTTCTTTTCTTTTAAAGAAATTAGCATGGGGGTAAGTGGGAGTAAGCACTTTTCAGCAGCAGTAAGTGGATTTAAGCTTGTTTGTGCATGGGTAAGCAATGCCTACACAGGTTAAGCAATTGGGAAGCTAAATCAGTATAAGAAAATGTAACCAGAAGTTAACACTGCTTACCTCCATGCAAACCTGCTTACAACTGCTTAAAGGTGCCTTAATCACTCTGTATCCAATGGCCCTTGTTCTGTCCAGCTATAAAATGGACAGCCTTTGCAAGTCTTGAACACAGGGCCCTGCACAATATAGCCAAAGTGATTTACCACTAAGCCATGGCAGACAGATAGCACCCTGATGTTTTCACAAACATATCATTCAGCCCAGTCATTCAACAGTACAGGAAATTTATATAAACATAGGTGTATGTGTGTGTGTGTATATATATTTATATCTAAATAGATATAAGATATCTATCTATCTATACATATATATATATATATATATATATATATATATATATATATATATATATATATATATATATATATATATATATATATATATATATATATATATATATATATATATATATATATGTATATATATATATATATATATATATATATATATATATATATATATATATATATATATATATATGTGTGTGTGTAACTACACATACACACAGAGATATGTA
Source organism: Protopterus annectens (assembly GCF_019279795.1). Classification (NCBI taxonomy): domain Eukaryota; kingdom Metazoa; phylum Chordata; order Ceratodontiformes; family Protopteridae; genus Protopterus; species Protopterus annectens. The sequence goes on from NC_056734.1 coordinate 337,805,423, forward strand.
TAGGAAGATACGTATGTAGAAGGTGCACACAATACAGAACAGCCACTATGCCTACAATTGCCATCTTACCAACTGGACACTGTATGAGCCACCCATACAAATGACAATTGTTGCCTGCAACATACACCCACAGAGAGGTCAAAGGATATAACACCACACACAGGTTTGCATACATGGGAAAGCTTTATTTATGTACTATTACAGTCGTATATGCCATGTCATATAGCTGTTTAGACTCTGACATATATATAAACAGACTAATTCAACTGTGAAACAGTTATATTAATACAGTATTCTGGGAAGGTTTACATATGTTGCTGTCCAGGCCGAGGCCTTCAAGTAGTACAATAGTAAAAACAGACTGGGCCACAGGATAACAATCAATCAACAGTAAGTAATGCTGATGTATAGTCCAGCAGCCTCTGTCTACACTCTGTACACAATCTCTAGGAGGTAAAGACCTTAGGTGACAGAATGGGATGTATCTGTTACATAACAAGGCATAACTGACACCATCGGAATCACACTGACAAACAAAACAGTCTCTATGGCAGATAGCAGTAGGCCTGCATTTACCCAAGTTGAATTGTATGGTAATACGCATCCAGGTACCTTAAGACAGCTTACCCCTGATACCCCCACATGTTGTAACAGCCTAGGTAAGTTATGGTTCACCCCCCCAATAGACTAACATGCAGGGCCATATACCACGGTTACATACACTGGCCTCTAGAGTGCATAAGGGCACACATGTATTGTGTAAATGAAGCCCACACAATATGTGTGTGGGCCACAACAGCAGTGGACTGATGACAGGAATGGCAGCATGACATACTCACAGCCCACTACATAACAACCCCTGACAGCATATCATATGGATAAGGCCTGGTATGTAGGGGGAGGACATAGGCTGGAACACAGGTCCATATGAGAAATACTGTTGTCATACACTAAGCAATTTGCTGGTGTTACAGGATAGTCTGCAACATACCCTTAGTCAGGAATATGAAGATAGAAACAATAATGGATGTAGCCATGCACTGATAGCACTCAACACACACATTGCCAGTGATATATCTGACACAAGACCTGTGTGGTGGACAGACAAAGCATAATAGGCACCTCTGGCCATCAAGTGGATAGGTCCACAGTCGACTGCTATGCAGACAGACTGCATTCCATGTTAAACTATTATGTACACACAAACTCTGTAACACTGTTGCTATACAATGCATACAACAACACTATTCACACTCATTGTCTGTAGTTCTGGGACCTCATACAAATATGTAGCTGGCCTAAGTGTGCAAGTTCTCTTGTAAGAAGTATTGCTACCTGCGGTCTGTAAAACCGCTGCCCACACACAGGAAGGATGTCCACCATACAGGAAAGGTAAAGCAATCATGCCCACGTGATGTAGGGATTTATAGTAGTGGGTTGCCATGACAGTGTGGTAATTGGAAGTACTACACAGCATGCTGCGTGTAGGTAGCAAGTGGAGGACACTGACTGGTGCAGAGGCCATCACCTGATCATGTGCATCACTTACAAAATCCATGCTGCAATCTATTCAAAGCAGCTCAATCCATTTACTGGAGAGAGACCAAGATAGATAGAGAGAGAAAGTGAGTGAAAGGCAAAAATAAAAACACACAAAAAAAATCCATCCAGCAAACTATCCAGAAGGGACATCATTCCCACAACAGATATGTAAAGTATATATGCATGAAACTGACTGCAGTAACTGGTCCATAATAATGGGATAGATGACGTGGAATGATTTATATCTGCCATCAGGTGCTGTTGTTGTAATGATGTTCAGCTGAACAACTGCTAAGGACAATAGAGTCTGTCACTGTGAGTAGTGGCCTATACCCATCAACTATGCAGAGCTGCACTGACTGATAAGATGTAACCCATCATAGTGTCTGTTTTGTAATGGGAAGCATGTATATTGCTGTGGCCAATAGGTAGTGGTGGAAGTAATGTCATAATGACGGACACATGGGTTCTATAGCCCACCACTTGCAGGATACTCAGGTTAACCTATATTGTAGCATGCTGGAATGCCATAGGTGTGTAATAAGGTTACCTGCAATCTGGCCCTACATATACACCCCTAATGTTAGGCTGTGTCCATATGTGGCACCTGTCTGTGTTGTAGCAAGACAGAACAGTGCAGCTGTGCAGGAAGGTGTTTTGAGATTGTGGTCCTGATGGCTGAATGTACCCCATATATAGGTATATATATATATATATATATATATATATATATATATATATATATATATATATATATATATATATATATATATATATATATACATGTATGTACACAGATATACAGATACCACATATATATAGAAACACATATATACAACATCATATATATCTACACATATATAGATACATACCTATATGCACGTCTACATATATACAAACGCAAATGCACATATATGTATGTAAATGCATGTCCCCTATATTACCACCACAGTGCTGCCTGCTATGTGCGAGGGAACAGCACGCATAGCAATACACACAGATATATACAGCTGTCAGTGTGTGCAACATGGATGGGTATGTCACATGTGAACCCCTTGTTGGAACCACATTGCCCTTGTCTGTGAAGTAGGGTATGGGAATATGGGAAAGTATGGCAGGTATAGTTGTGGAGGTGGTCCAGGTTGGTAGATATAGAGGACAGACTATAGGGGTGGTATATGACACATGTGGTGGTTAAACACCCTGGATGGTGTGTGTGGTCTGTGATGTGGAAGCCCCATGGGCACCGATATGGATACAATGGGAACAAGCTTCCCACCCACTGCTACTCACAACAGCAGTCCATGTCCCGAAGGTGCCTGGCCTGGAGGCTGGGCAGGAGGAGCATGTGGACCCTGTGAATGTGTACTGGGTGCCTCACGGTGATGCAGCTCATCCCACATGTGTCTGTGGAGTCCACTATGGAACAGACCCTGGACCTGACCTCGGGGGACAAGATCATGTCGGTGTGTGCCCGGGGGGGGCAACATCCCCTGAGTTGGTTCCACCTGAAGGTAGTGCTGGGCCAGTACATGAGGAGGCACCAGGGTGGGTCCCACATGTGATGTGGCCTGGTAACATGGCCAGATGAGTTTGGAGAGGTGGTTCTGCTGGCAAATATTCCCTAAACATGCTATTGCGTCACTGTTATAGAACATATGTGTGCAGTAATAGTCTACACAATCACGGAACATGTCCAACAGCATACATAGATATCCCCAATAACACAGAATGTCAGATGTGCAGCAATCACATAGGAAGCATACCACAGGCATATATGCAACCATAGTGGCCCTGACAATGGCATGCAGGTGAATAGTCTGTAACAGGCCAGCAATGATAGTGTCCACACAGGGAACATGGCTACAAACACATAGCACAAAGTGTGGTATAATACAATATCTGTCCCACTGGTAGGTAAGCTGTAGCCATACCTATTGAGTTGTGTGTACAGTTTGTTGCTGGTGATTTGGTGGGGGGGGCAGAGATGTGTATTAAGAACTGTGGTAACCTTGCTGCATGAGTTGCTCAGACCTGTTTCCATCTTTATGTCTTTCAGGCAAGATGTCACATGGATGGCTGCTGGCTTTCTCAGCTGCTGAGAATGACATAATGATAAACTACCTAATCCAGTACTACACTGTCCTGTTTGGCTGGGCCACCTATGAGCAGCAGGAGCAGACCACCCTGTGGAATGACCTAGTCCACAGGGTCAATGATGTCGGACTGCACAACCGCAGTTATGAGCAGGTCCAGCATCATTGTTCTGACCTGCTTCGCAATGCCCATCGGCATGCTGCTGCTGCAACGGGGGGGGCATGCCATCCATCCCCCCTGACATATGTTGAGAAGCTCCTTGCCAGCCTCCTGGCACCGGCCCATCTGCATAGCCAACAACTGCCAGACACCATTGTGGACGTGGGTGCTACCCACACACCAGCTGAGGACCATGCAGGCAAGGCCACAAAGCACATCAGTAGACCACTGTTGCATATGCATCCATATCTGTACAGGTAGAACATGCATATCTGACATGTCATAGATATAGTCTGTTTCTGCATAGTAGTGATAAACAGATGTGCATATGTGGTAGTATTGTGGACATGTACTGTTGATGTACTGTAATGCTGCACCAACTCTGTAGCAATGCCACAGCTATGGCCACTGACTTTGCATCTCTTACCCTCTTATGTAGGACCCTCCGTTATACCACCAAGGCAGCAGCCTGTAGCCGGTGAGTATGGTTTATAATGATTCTAACCAATACACAAGGCATGTAATCGCTATGGTATATTCCATGCACACATCTAACACACCTACCCAGAATGCATGCTGTGCAAGTGCATGTATTGTTGCTGTTAAATGCACGGCATCACAGTGCTGACCATGATGGGATATTGGAAGGGCATGTCAGATACCTGCAAGATAACTAACATCCTATCATTGCGGAATGTGTCCACAGGGAGTAACATAATGGAGGGAGACATGGCCTACAGTTGGGACATGTGTGAAACATCACCCGTATACAGTGCAACAACAATGTATATACCTGTAGTACAATGGCAACTGTTACAGAGTTACACTATGGCATAATGTATTACTGTGGTCCACATTATCAGCTGGGACCAGGCTGTAACATGTGGTGTGCAGTGTATGGGACTGCAAACTAACACACATGTGTAGGCCTTACTTGTCAAGCATCTGCAAAAAGGCTGAAGTTGAGGAGGTGGTGTTAGCATGACACACCAGTGCACTGCATCAGGGATCCTAATGATGCTAAGAATGGCTGTATCTGCACACAGTCAGGTACAGAAACTGTGGCAGACATAACCCTACCCCCACAGCAATAGTGACAGCAATGTGTGAACACCAAGGGATGTGCACATGAGTAGACCTTGCAATCATGCAGATTTGGGGGACATGTGTAGGGCAGACTGAACATACACTGGCAAATGCAGATGGCCCATGCGAGTATACCCCTGCCAGGAGTAGTTACTGCTGTAGTACACATAATAATAGGTGCAACAAACTGTCATGATAAGGGTTTGCACACATTTGCACACACGGAGTGTATGCATCGTGGTCAGCATCCGCACACCAACACATTCCGTAAACACTGCATGTGAATGTACAGGACATATGTCACATATCGAGCTCATGTACTGTTAATATATGCAGTGATGTAGTCCCATCACAGATCAAGGAAGGGTGCACAATATCAATAAAGTGTGTACACTCTTCATAGCCAAGGTATACTCTGCCGGTTGTCAGTGTAATAGTATTGGATTGGTCATACATGGTCCGCTGATGTTGAGATCTGTAAACCAGACATCAGGCATTCTCAAATGGCATCTGTCCAAATATCATCCCAGGTATTTTTTGCTGAAAAACATAGGGGCTGTGAGCATTAGAGCTGACACAACTGACACAGTACTACACATTCAGCAATGGGTTGTACACCTGTGAGGTTTGGTGCACAGTACATGGCAGGGTGCAAAACAGGTGCACAGTAATACTGTGTACATGGGTGCACTGGTATCCAGGGGAAGGGGCATCACCTACTAACACAGCACATGCATCACACACATGTATACTGTTGCTAGCATGGATTGACTATAGCTGCACTGCATGTTGTGTACCAGATGTTATGCATATTGACAGATGAGTAATAGGAGGACTGTGTGTACTATCATTGTGTAACTTCACCTGTGTGTGTGTGTGTGTGTGTGTGTGTGTGTGTGTGTGTGTGTGTGTGTGTGTGTGTGTGTGTGTGTGTGTGTGTTTTGGTGGGTGGTTATTTTGTCTGTAGGGTCACTCTGGTGAAGTAGAGAGGGTGATACATGTAGGATGTGTGTGCATGTGCATGTGTTTGTGTGGGTGTCCATGTATGCACATGTGTGATTGTGGGGTTGTTTATACAGCCAGTACTTCCCTTTGGGATTGTGCAGTACATGGACATGGACTGACACATGACACACCAGTAATACTTGTCATGTATGTAATCACAGGACAGCTGATAGTATAATAGGTCTGTAGCATGGAACATGCATTGAGAGGGAAGGTAGACACCAGGTATACCCTTAATATCGCATTCAGCAGATAGGTGACTGACAACCCACATATGCAGCACTGCAGATGCATTGTGGAATTACTAGTCAACACCAGGGAGTGTATCCATATATTACAATTTCACATGATAGGTTGATTGAGCAGCATATCTTGCATGTACTGAGCAATACTTACACAAGACACTCCAGTGCATGATATTGTGGAGTGAACATAGTAGCCCCTCACATATAGGGGCCATGCTCATGATGTCCAGACATACACAGGGTGAACACTGAATAACAGCAGTCAGGCCATGTAATACCACTCAACTCAGGTCAAGGAGGTAATGGAATAAAAGGTCTTGTGTTGTGATCACTTTTCTAGGCATCTAGAGGAATGATATGTTAATGAGTGGTGTTAATGAGTGTATGTTACCAAGTGTGATACAGGATGGAGAATGCATGGGAATAAACGTGGGACTGTCTGTAATGTCACTGACAGGTAGGTATTAAGGTGGTGTGTGTGTGTGTGTGTGTGTGTGTGTGTGTGTGTGTGTGTGTGTGTGTGTGTGTGTGTGTGTGTGTGTGTGTGTGTGTGTTTGTTTACTGTTATGCAATGCTGTACAGGTCTTAAAGTGCATTTCTTGTTTTCCCCCACAGGTGGAAAGGTGGATCAGGGTCCCTCCTGCATGCAATCTGATGTTGGTGTCCTTACAGACACCGAAGATGATGATAGTACTGTTGAGGCACAGGTGCGGTTGTCAGGGGCCAAAACAGTGCCATCATTTGACATCCCCCTTTTAGCCACTCCACCTCCACACACAGTTTCAGTGCTTATACATACTCCATTACCAGTGGCCGTAATGGAGGGACAGTTGGCATTTGGTGGAAGTGCACAGGAGAGTGTGGTAACCATGCCTACTGTGTCTGGTCACAGCAGGCATAGCTGGATATCTGGCAAGGCACCACATAGGCAGATGTCCCAGGGTGCTTGTGGTAGGGCCACTGGTCATCATGCCCCTGGCAGACACACCACATCTGGTACCATCAGGCGCATATTTCAGGCTGTCATGGTGGCACAGGCACATATGGAATGTTACACCAGACAGGGCCTGAGGCTGCAGAGGTTTTCTCTCACATCTGCAAGTGACAACTTCCATGAACTGTCTGGTTCCATCTGTGCTTATACCGAGCTCATGGATAGACGATCTGGTGAGATGATGGTCCTCATCAACTGTGGTATGTCCGTGCTTGAACATGTGGTGGGAGTGCGGTGATGGCTGCGTGGACGTAGGCCAGCAACACCAAGAGCTGGCAGTCAACATGGACATGCTAGAACACCAAGGGGCTCCCGTAGTGGCAGTACCAGCCCCAGCACTGTGGGGAGCACTGTCCACACCACAGCAGGCCGTGAGTGCATGGTCCTGGCCAGTCCCAGAAAGGACCTGGTTCCAGTGGACATGTGTCATCATCAGGGGGGAGAGTAGCACATCGAGGCCTCTACCTGGACGTGTCCATGGAACCCCGGGCAGTCACAGTCCACGTGTCCGTGGCCAGAGGCAGTGAAGTGCCCACCCTGCCAGGTATAGTCTGCAGCTGTCCATAAACACCTGTGTAGGGCAGCCACATGTCAGAACTGTGTGCATGCATACCCACACACTGCCTAGGGAAAACCCATACCTACACACACCACATCACCACACCCAGTTCACCTCATTACACCCCTCACCCACACACATGGTGTCAAATGTATGGCCCACCCTCGGCCTCTGGCAAACCAACATCACATCCCGTGCATATTATGATACCTGTGCCACATCCTTCTCATCCATAACATCGATGCAGGGACAGGCTAATATGGTTCTGATGCACACAGTGACTGTACTACAGTGTACCAACGTGAGTGCTGCAGTGTAACATGTTGTCAGGAGTAAAGTTTAATGCATAAATGTCAGGTAGTGTAGCCGTCCAGCAATGATGCAATATAGCTGTTAGTAACACTTGTTGATTGTGGTCTCCATAATGTTATCAATTTGTGTTGTAGGTGTACATGTGTCAGCAGGATGGTCTGCAGTCATATTCCACAACAGGCTCTGGTGACACCCTGGCTATGACATATCTGGGGTACAGTTGAACACATATCATAGGTTTGTATAAGAGTTATTGCCTGTGCCACCTGGACAGGTGACCCACTGGGACGTGTTTACCCTGCAAACTGATATAGACCCATCCACATTCACGCACACTCTTACTTGGCAACACTGGAACTAAACCCTTACCTAGGTATGTAGTGCTTCTGAAGTGTGTGGCTTTCATTGCTCACACCACACAGCATTTAGGGTGAGGTGTGTTCCAGGTTACATGTTACATGCAGAACATCCCCAGACATGGACAGTATACTAATGCGGGATGTAATGGGTGTACATGGACAATACATAGTGTGACATACCTTCATATACACATTAACAGACACATATCTGACAGACACACGTCTGAGAGACCTGTGCCTATCACTGCTAACTAACCTGACCACGTGTCCAATGTGTTAAAGGTAAGCTGCTCACAGCACATACATAACTGGTCTGGATTGTGGTATCAGTTATCTGTATGGTAGATTGTGACAGTGGTAACCATAAAGTGGTACATGGGACATATACTGGGTGTACCTTGGTGTAATGACAGTGTACGCAGCACCCACATCCCACAGTGGTTATTATACTCCCTGAAACCCATGATGACACTCTGACATACCCATCATCACACATTGCTCACAACTGTGATGCAACCCATTGCATATGCCAACAGTGGTACTACAGGGATATGCATCTAACGCACATGCCACAGGCATAGTAGGGTATTGCATTGTCATGCCTCACCTATGGGCAGCAACAACCCTACCGTGTGGCAATAGGTATTGTAATAGGAGTATGTAGTCTCAGAATGCTGTACCCTACAAAAATAAGGACATGCACACATACACACATTTGCCAGAACTCAATGGGTATCCCATGCCTATCGACCCAGTTGTACAATGCTGTTGTGCTGGTACTGCAAGGCTCCTGTAGCCGGTAGGGAGAGGAGCATAACAGGGTACATGTAATGTCCCATACAGCAGCAGCCATAACTGACTATGGCAATGGGTGTTGCAGTGGTTGTGAAGGCCATCATGGAATTCCGAAGTACAGGTGTGCTTACACACAGCCACTGCTATCGTCAGTAATGCACATGTACACATGTGTCAGTACTGGAATGTACCACTGCAGGTGGTCATAGCTGTGTACTTACACCTATTACAGATGTCATTACCCTGCTATGTTATCGGACTGGGTGATACCAGGCCTAAGCCATGCTTAGCAGGTATCACCATTGCTCCAATATAACAGCTAAGCTGATTTGTGCACTGGTAAGTGAAGCCTATACTGAGTAAGCACCTGTACTTTTACCTGTATCTTAGCACCACTTAGCTTCACACAAACCCACTTAAAGCTGCTCAAAACTGCCTAAACCACTCTGTATCCAGCAGCCCTTGTTCTGCCCAGGAACAAAATGAACAACCTTGGCAGGACTTGAACCCAGGACTCTGTACAATACAGTCACAATACTTAACCACTACAACATGACCACTGGGGAAACAGCTGTTGTTTTTCCAATATATCTGTCAATACACATATTGATTAGTATTGGACAATTGCCTTTACTTCCACAAATGTGTAGTACTTGTTATTAATATGACTGCTGCATCACATGTTTTTTTATCATAATGTACACATATCAGATACATACGGTCAGATACATCTGGGAAGGTATACACAACCGTGATGTTTACACATGACAGGAATATGGATATATCCATATACATATGTTGATATATGTCTACATTTGCATACACATATATTTATTTTATTTTTATTTATTTTATTTATTTATTTTACATTTGTTGACCGGGCTGGTCTAGCTGGATATATGTCCATTTTCAGTAGAGGCCCGGGGAGAAAAGCTCCAATGGTTAGCACAAGTTAAAACAGAGATCAGCAATACAAGATTAAAATTTATAAACAGAGGTAGGTAATACACATATTACACAAATATGAAAGGAGCAAAAACAAAAAGTGGAGTAATAAAATGTCTTAAAAAATGTAATAAAAAAAATTTCATATATATATATATATATATATATATATATATATATATATATATATATATATATATATATGTCTGTATAGACATCTGTATGGTGCATCATATATATGGCCATGTGTAGATCTCTTTGTATATATATATATATATATATATATATATATATATATATATATATATATATATACATATATATATATATATATATATATATATATATATGCATATCCTATGTGTACAGATATGCCTATTTATGTAGATATATATGTAGATATGTATAACTATATGTGCATACATATCTATTCTGATATACCTATTACTGTCAATATATATATATATATATATATATATATATATATATATATATATATATATATATATATCCATAAGTATATGTTCATATGCATCTATATCTGTATATGTGTAGACATATATTGCTGTGTTTATGTATATATTTGAATGTTTATATGTATATATATATATATATATATATATATATATATATGTATATATATATATATATATATATATATATATATATATATATATATATATATATATATATATATATATCCATCTATGTATGTCGATATGTAGATGTGTATATATCTATATAGATATATGGATAGTTATATGTACATATATGTTCACCATATGTCCAGAACATGGAGTGGAGTCCTACCTCAGCCCCAATAGTCCCAACTTCTTAGTGCAAGGGGATGTCAGGTATGTATTGCAGGTATATATGTAGACTGTTGCTACTGTAATAGGGGTTGTCTTAACAGGACATGTTGTGTGTGGGAGGTCACATCTGCTTTTAATATGTGCACCATTGTCTACTGACAGACATCCTAAGGACATCATAGTACAGTACCACTGCTAACACAGTAATGACCCTGTAGACTACAGCAGAGCTATGGCCAATAAATGTGGACAGTCTGACAAAGTCTGGTCAGTCCAGAGGTATATACAGAACCCCTTAGTGCAATACATGTGGACCAAGCCTGACAATGTGGAAGTTAACAGCCATGTAAATGGGTATATCATGTTACTACTGGAATACATATGTCCACACAGGTTATGCAGTCATGCACTCCTGTCTGTCCTGACACATAATAACTGCTGGTGCAGAGATCTTATGGCCACATACTACACAGTAGTTAGCGACATACATCTGTACAGCATCCCACTGCTTTGTCAGAAATACATGACAGTTATGGTGGCCCGGCAGCAGTACATCTGGCAAATATCTGGATATAACATCACACTGGGTAAGTACACTAAGCTGTTAGGCATGTAACAAAGCACTCTGTAAACTACAGGCAGACTGCCACAAAGCTGGCCTACATTTCTTATGGGAGAATAAACATGTACCTGCAAATATAGCAGGCTCTACAGGCATGTCACAGCACAGAGTAACAGACACCTGTGTGAAAGTGCATACCCACAACCAGTGTGAACACAGCCACAGCTACATATGGTAAGCTAGCTTAATATTACAGTATATGGACTGTCTGATCAACACCATCCTCATTATGTGCCACTCACACACTATCCCTACATATACTGGGCCAATACACAGTGTGATCCAATGCCTGTTTGTGGTATGGGACATGTGTGTGTTTGGCCCTACAAACATGTAAGCCGATAGGGTACCATGAACTGGAGCAGCATGTAACATCAGATAGAACAGGACCAAGAACAATGACATCTACCACAGTCTGTACACAGGCCAAGGTACATATTCGCAATACACACACTGTCACCAGTCACCATAAGTACACAGATCTCAGTACTGTACACACAACCAAAGAATACCCAGGTTATGTCCTCAAAGGTAACCCCTACTATACCTAGCATGTGTAGTAGTCTGATATCTCACTGGCTTGTTATCAGATATGATGTCAATGAATAATGGTGTACAGAGCATATGCACCTCATACTGCATGACATATGTACAAAACTTGACAGAGTTTTGGCTGGAGACACAAACACAGGGCCAATATTGACATGTTGCTGTGATAACCTCATAAATTTACTGTTGTAACAGGGTTTGTTGTGATATATATCCTATGAGTGATATGAAGTCAGTAACTCTCATGGCTATCACCATGTACTGACTGCAATTGTCACACTATGCTTCTGCAGTTCTCAGATAGGTGTTCTTTGAGTAACACAGGAAACAAAAGGCACCACACACTACCCAGTCTGCAGATGACCCTACAGATAGGGGTTTCCTCAAAAACATAGCACTGTCTTGACAGGTATTAAAACATGTAGACCAGCCATATCTACACACACCTTGTTAACCAATCATTATTCCAAATGCAGAATAGCAACACTTACATCTTCTAGTGATGTCAGGCATATATCCCTTATGTCTGTTGGCCTTTTTCCACAGTGTATATTGTTAGAGGTAAATCCCAAATCCATCTGTGATGCTGTTTGCCAAACACCAGATCTAGGTCCTACTCACAGTGAATGAAAAGGCCCAACACCAACATGATGTTCCTAGACATTGGAGTGTGTTTCCATGCAATTGGCTATGGGAATGTTACCACAGCTGTTCCACATGCAATCAGCAAGAGGAGGACTGCAATTCATGCAGAGGCCATCAACTGATAATGAACAAAACACAAGCTGCTGCCTAAGCAAAGCATATGTAGTCTCCACATCCACCAGAGAGGGTGTGAAAGAGACAGACAGAGACAAAGTAAGTCAGGGAGGGGTTTGGAGAGCAAAACCTAAGCTTGTTTGTGTGACACACTTACCAGTACATGGTTTCAAATGCCTGACTATGTGCTGCTATCACATGTCTATGCAGTTATTGCATGTGCCAAATAGCTTACATGTTGAGGAGCTGTCCAAACATATATGTGATGCTGAGTGACATTTGCAACAGTGGTATGGTAGCGATACGGTAGGTGTAGTACATGTGCCTGTCCACATGAACAGGTGTCAGCGTCAACACAGCCACACCCCCTCAGGGACTCACACACATTGACCCACTTGGCAGGGTCAGGAATACACTTCCTAACTAGTTAGTTTGCCACAATACAGTAATGTGCAGGTATCACATGCACCACAGGGGTTATCCAGAGGTTATATGGGCAAAGGGTATGTGAACGTGTCTGACATCAGACAGCATGCTTCCATATGCCAATTGGAGTTGTAGTTATTGTGAATGTGGGCAAAAGTATCATACACCACACATACAGACACAGGCTGCCAGTACTGACATGCATGTGTGCATTGCTTCACAGGTGTGTTGTGGTTGTCTGTGCCAGAAGGCTATACAAGGCTAAGTGAGGGGTATACCTTAGCATCAGGCCACATGGTAATGGTCTGCAGTGTGGCTCAGGGGTGTAGTGTCTGGATTGGCCCCCACAGGTGGGTATTGTATTCACCATCCAGTCACCTGGGTAACTATTGTGTTTGGCCATTGGTGTGCAATGCTTGCCATGTATGTGTTCTTTAGTCCATGACATGGATGCTTTTTGGGATGTGCACATGTCCCACATGCATGTACAGTGACATGTGGAACTGTACCTGGGGTGTCTGACCCATGTTGTGTACACAGATTATCATCAGATGTGCCAGTCATGGCCTCATGTGGTGGGAACTGATAATGGACAGCAGGTTGGCCCTGCAGCTACATTGATAGCATGATACAGGTATTCCCCAGTGTCAGTGGCATCTGTCTATACAGGGCATGTGTTTAAGGCATGGTATATCCTTTGTGGGTCACATTTGATGGCACCACAGGTGTTGCAGACATCCAGTCAGGAACATAGTGAAGGCACACTGTCTGCATGTACATGCCAATTGTATTGATGGACAGGGTACCATGCCCTCTGTTGTCCACTGCAATTACACCATGGTTACTATCTGTGGGCAATATGCAGGGTACTACCAACATAGCAGTTGTTGCCTAGGCAAGTGTGTTTGTGTATGAGACATGGGTTGAGACTGTTTCCTGGGTAATACAAGAGTTGCTAACTTTGTTCACCAGGCCTTGATGTCAAATGTAGGGGTATGGATTGGCACCCCAGCCTCTCGATTATTTCACATCTGTTATTCTTGTAAGGTGGACATTGTGACATATAATAGGGCTACCATATAAGAAATTTGCAAAACCAACTCCACAAGGAATTCAGTTGTTACACACTCACAGCCACTTCCACACAGGATACAAATGACAAACACAGACACAAACACACACTTGCCATGTCTGGGATTAGAACTCTTACCTAACTAGTTTATTACACTACTGCATTACACTGTTATAGGACTCACCATGGAGACTACCAGAGTACCCCCTCCCCAAAGGTGTATTTCACTGGGAATTACATCAGCAGGCTTGCCAAAGAAGGTCAACTGAGGTTGAAGTGACTGTGAATGGCCTACAAAGCATTGCTCCCTACACAGACAAACACACACACACACACACACACACACACACACACACACACACACACACACACACACACACACACACACACAGTTGCCATGTCTGAGGTTGGGATTAGAACTCCTACCTAACTGGTTTATCACACTACAGCATTACACAGTTATAGGATGTGCCGCAGAGATTACTGGGCTACTCCTTTCCCAAAGTTTTATTTCAAAGTGAATGACAACAGGTGCCTTGCCAAAGTAGGGCATTTGAATTGTAGTGAGTGTGACTAGCCTAAAAATCATTGCTCCCTACACAGACACACAAAGACACACACAGTTGCCATGTCTGGGATTATAACTCCAACCTAACAAGTTTATCACACTACAGCATTACACAGTTATAGAACGCCCCACAGAGATTACTGGGCTACATCTTTCCCAAAGGTGTATTTCAAAGTGAATGACATCAGCAGCCTTGTCAAAGTAGGGCATTTGAATTGTAGTGAGTCTGACTAGCCTAAAAAGCATTGCTCCCTATACAGACAGAGACACACAAACACACAGTTGCCATGTCTGGGATTAGAACTCCTATGTAACTAGCTTATCACACTACAACATTATGTGTTATAGGACGTGCTGTGGAAATTATTGGGCTGCTCTTTTCTCAAAGGTGTATTACAAAGTGAATGACCTCAGCAGCATTGCCAAAGTAGGGCATTTGAATTGTAGTGAGTCTGACTATCCTAAAAAGCATTGCACACTATACAGACAGAGACACACAGTTGCCATGATTGGGATTAGAACTCCTACCTAACTAGTTTATTACACTGCACCATTACGCAGTTATAGGATGTGACATGGAGATTACTGGGCTAATTCTTTCCCAAATGTGTATTTCAAAGTGAATGGCATCAGTAGCCTTGCCAAAGTAGGCATTTGAATTGTAGTGAGTGTGACTACCTAAAAAGGCATTGCTCCTTACACAGACAGAGACACACACAAAAACACACACACAGTTGCCATGTCTGGGACTAGAACTCCCACCTAACTAGTTTATCACACTACAGCATTATGTAGTTATAGGACGCACCACAGAGATTACTGGACTACTCCTTTCTCAAAGGTGTATTTAGGTTCATAGGTTCATAGGTAGGTACTAGTCTACCTGCCTGAGGACATTTATAAGCCTAGCCTGAGTGTGTCAGCGTTCGCCACCCCATTGATTAATTAACTGATCCTCTGCCAAGCAGTGCTAATTAAGTGATCCCAGGGGTGTATTTTCTGTTACCCATCCACTCATCAAGGTTTGTCTTGAAGAGTGTTAGTGAGGGGCTCTGCCTAATGTAGTTTTGAATTTTGTTCCAAAGCATGGGAAGTCTCTGTGCCAGGAATCTATCCCACCAGCATGTTCTATTTATTGTTGTGGTGAGGTTTAGCTCACTGGAGCACGTGGCTCGCAGTGACTTGGATTTCTTTAGCTGGGGCATGTCCATCAATTCTGAGTTGGACATGGCTTTGTAAGTCAGGCAGAGATCACCTCTGAGTAAGCGATATGCCACTGAGTACAGCCTGAGTTTTTTCAGTCGGGCTGCATAAGACATATGTTTGAGGCCAGTAATCCTCTTGGTGAGGTACTTTTGTGGTCTCCCCAGCTGTTGGAAGTGTCTTGTGAGGTACATCCCAAATGGGTCATTGTACTATATGATGGGTCTGATGAGTGACGAGTAGAAAGGCACTATAACCGCTTTATTTCTAGATGTGAACCCTTTAGTTATTAGATGGGCCACATAGAAGGATTTCCTAATTACTTTGGCAAAATTATTGTATTTGATTTGGTGATTTGGTGACTTGGCAGTATGATTTCAAAGTGAATGACATCAGCAGCCTTGCCAAAGTAGGGCATTTGAATTGTAGTGAGTGAGACTAGCCCAAAAAGCATTGCTCCCTACACATACATTTGCCATATCTGGGATTAGAATTCCTATCTAACTAGTATATTTCACTACAGCATTACTGAGCTATCCTTTCCACAAAGGTGTATTTCAAAGTGAATGACATCAGCAGGCTTGTCATAGTAGGGCTATGGGGAGGGGCAGTGTGTGCGCATGGGCCATAACCTACTTATCTAGAGGTAGACACACTACACTCAGGCACACACAGGTTTATATTCTGCAGGTACATGTATACATCTACTAGATGACTATTTCCTTATATAGTCATGTTGCACAGCTACCACTTGCACCACAGAGTCTGTAATGCTGAGTGATACCAGTGGTTAATTTCTACAGTGAGTGACATTTACACATCATGTGGTTGTAGCCATTTGGCTGTGTGCTGGGTGGGACAGGCCTCATGATGGAAGGCACTTTGTCACTGTCACTCTCTTCCACACATCTATGTATGTGTACTTTTGGCATATTATAGTGTGTTGTCCTTGGATATATGTATGCATTCATATCCAATGTGTGTGCAAAGCATGACTGGTGCATACTGAGGATTGTATGCACTAACATCTGCAACTGTCAGATATGTATGGTCCAGTGCTGTTGGCAGACATCAGCTTCATTTAAGTGTGTGAGCATGCCCAGTATGACCTTTCAGTATGTTGTTGTCTGACATTACCTTCATTCTCTAAGTGTGTGAGCATGCCCAGTATGCCCTTCTGTATTTAATGTCTGGATCCATTTCAGGTAGTTTGCACTCCAGTGCAGACCTTTGTGTTCTACACCTACAAGTTGCAAACTGTTTCTGCAGGATATCTGGAGATCAGTTGGCAATATGGGGTCAAACTGTGCAAGGGATAGTGCGTACTGTAGGTGATTGTGTGTGTGCTGCTTCAGCTACATGGTACTGGTGTTAGCCAAGATATTCAGACATGTGTACTGTTATACACTGTGATGTTTTATGTCCTTAAGTACTGTCAGGTTGACATTTTTGCTCACAGCGATGTCCTGGGGAACACAGGGTGAATGCAGCTGTGTCCAGTATTTTGGTCAAACGCCTACATATTAAAGGAAAGTTATACCATTCTGGAGGGGGAGCTGCAGACACTTACTGCTGGGTCTGTGTATCCAGTTCAGCACCTTGGTAAAGTGTTGGCAGAGTATCACATACTTGTACATCCATCAACGTGACAGTATGGCCTTTTATGCTGTGGCAATACCTCACAGCTGTACAGATTCACACAGGTTACCCAGAGGCAGGGGTCATAAGCCAGGACATTACCCCGATTGTGGTGTATGGGCAGGTTTGTAGCCACCCATTTTTGTGTTTGCAGCCAGGGATAGTATATGCACATGGCTGTGTGTCGGACATTGCACATTCGATGCTGCCCATGCTCCCACCCTCCTCTATGATTCTATCCTCTTCCATGCATTATGCATACATTCTCTAATACTTTCCCTATAGTTATCACCTCATCACAGCTGTGTTTTGGTGTTGGTCCACAGTTCATGCAGTGGGACATGGTGGATATGTTACTGTGGTTTGTACACATGGCCTTGCATATGGCTTATGTGGAGTGTGTTATATTGCTGTTTGGGTGTCGATGATATAACATACATTGGCAGTACAGGTGAGACACGGGCCTTTTGTAGTGGCCTGTAGGCCATTTAGTGGTGATACAGGCCAGCTGTAGCAGGCCATTGCATTCTGTCAGTACTACAGTCTTAGACAGCCATACCGTATATTCCCCTGGGGTGACAAGGTGGGTGTGCTAGGTGTTCATGCCAATATTTTCTATCAGTATTGATCAGGTGGTGTGGATGTTGGCAGAGTGCTACTTACAGCTAGGGACACAACTGCATGGGACACCTGCATTGCATGCTGCATTATTTCACTATTGCCATACACAAGTGGGGTGTCAAATTGTACCCATTCCCAACAGCAGGGATACGACCAGAGAGGTAACTATGAGTGGCATTTAGGTGAGCTGGATGCATGTGTGCTATGGACACTACTTGCATCTGACTCACAGATATGCATGGGGCATTCCAGTTATGCTGGCTTGTGCAGGGACATTAGCTGTGATCCAATACATCAGTCCTATCACCTTTGTGATCTGCAAGTGTTAGGCCAGACGACATCGGTATTCCCTACTACAAGCCCAGGTAATGTGATGCATACATATATGTACAATTCCAAGGGTGTGTCCATTTCACAGTTGCACATTACATACTGTATGTCTGGGGTACTTTTCCCTGTGTACTTCTTGTATATGTAGCCCAACAGTCATGCCATGTCCATCTTTCAGATGGTGACACATATTACCACCATACATTTACAATGGTTTACTGCTAGCATGTGTTATACTAGGGGGAATTGTCTTTGGCACTGCAGTTGTGAGGACTTGGCCCTGTCATCAGCAGTAGTGGGCAATGGCCACCAGGTCAAACCTCAACATGCATACATACTGACCACTCTCACACAATATGAAACACACTCGAACCTAACACATACATACCTGCATATTGTACAAATACTACAATCTATCCTGCTACCTTGGCCACCTCCGATCATCTGTGCTCCACTGGTATTATACCTACACATACATGTTACATGTCTACATCAGATTGGAGGGGGGCACACCTGACTGTTACGTTTGTACATCGGATTGGGGGGGGCACACCAGACTGTTACTACATTTCTAAATAGGATTGGGGGGCTCACCTGACTGTTACTACATTTCTACGTAGGATGGGGGGCACACCTGACTGTTTCTACATTTCTACATAGGATTGGGGGGCACACCTGACTGTTACTACATGTCTACATAGGACTGGGGGGGCAAACCTGACTGTTTCTACATTTCTACACCAGATTGGGGGGGCACACCTGACTGTTTCTACATTTATACACAGGATTGGGGGGCACACCTGACTGTTTCTACATTTCTGCATAGGATTGGGGGGCACACCTGACTGTTTCTACATGTTTACACAGGATTGTGGGCACCTGACTGTTTCTACATTTCTACATGGGTTGTAGGGGGTCACACATGACACTTGTACACATTTACTATGACTGTACTGGTATGTCAGGTACTCCATTTCATTCTGTATTCTAACCTATCATGCTGACTAGAGGCATATTGGTATACTACAGATCTTAGGTTTGATTGACCTACATATTAGTTTCTGATTTCCTACCCTTCAAAACTAACATCTCACTGCCTGACCTGATGTAGTCTGTCTGTGTAGGCCTGAGGGGGGTGTTACCCATAGGCATCATTCAGAGGCCTTAGAACAGCTTTTGTTTGTGTTTGTCTACACCAGTCCTGCTTGCTGAGACTGTTGTTGGGTATGTGAACCTCCCTGACTGGCATGTGTGTGTCATATGGACTCACATGTGTCCCAGCACATTTTTTGTAGTAGGTTTTGTCACCATGTGTAGTACTGGCTAATATGGTGACACCAGTATTTGTTACAGATCTCATGCAGCCACTATTAGGTGTCTACTATCTACTGGCATCCCATTCAGCCACCTGATTCCCTTGCACGCTCACATCCATACCATAGATACAAGTAAAAACACATACATTTCCATTTGGCAATTGGTAGGAAAGTGACTTACCTTGTGGATGTTCCAGTATTGAGGATGGTGCTGCAGGGCTACCTATGTTGGATGCACGTAGTACACTCCATATACATGGTTGAGCACAGGTAGTGTCATGTTTGGCATCCCTTTTACTGTATGTGCGAGTCAGAGAGAGGTGTCATTCCCAGGGTCTCTACTGTGTCAGTGTATGTGCTATGCATTGCCTCTTTGCCAAGGCCAGGGCATACTGGGCACACCTCCATCTGCCTACTGGGGCAGGCTCAGGTTGTTCCTCCTTTGAGTCACTCTGTGCTTGTGCAGGCCTTGGCATTGGTGGAGGGGGGGGGCTGTGTGGCCCTGCCCCGTGCTGTTCCTGCTGCAGCTGTTTCCGCAGGGTCATAATGTGTAGCATGGCACATACGATGACAATTTGAGTACATGTAGCTGGTGAGTAATGCAAGGCTCCACCATACGTGCCCAGGCACCAAAACCATGACTTGAGCATCCCAAACACATGCTCTATTATAATTCTGGTCTGTGCATGTGCCTCATTATGGAGTTCTTATTTGGGTGTGTGTGCATTTCAGATGGGTGTCATCAGCCATGGCTCCAGTGCATAACCAGCATCCCCCACTAGGTGACCATAAGGGATGTCCCCATTGGCAAATCATTGGTACAGCTGCGTCAGATCCCAGATGTGGGAATCATGATAGCTTCCAGGGCAGCCAGCACACACCTCAGATCCAGAAACAAAAGAGGGGAACCCATCCCAGTGGACACAATGGTATGTGTAAGCTTGAGAATACTAGCCACAGGTACCTTTCAAAGACCAACTGGAGATAGCATGGGGATCTCACAGGCATCAGCATCCAGGGTACTCCACAAGTTCCTGGATGCCATGTTACCACATGCCAATGAGCATATATACTTCCCCCAAACTCAGAAGGAGTTGGACAGCAATATGAGTCTCTTCCACCATGTGGCAGACTACCCACAGGTACTGGGTGCAATAGACTGCATGCACATACATATCAAGTCACCACCCGGTGAGCATGGTAGGCACTACATAAACCACAAAAGATACAACTCCATCAACTGCCAGGTTGTGTGCAATGCCCAGGGCATTATCATGGATGTGTGTGCTGGCAGCCCTGGAAGCTACCATGACTCCCACATCTGGCATGCCTCACAGCTGTATCAGGTATTTGTCAGGGGGCCACCTTGTGGCGGATGCTGGCTATGCACTGGAGCCGTGGATGATGACTCCCATCAGAAATGCACACACACCCATGCAAGAACGCCATAATGAGGCACACGCACAAACCAGAATCATCATAGAGTGTGTGTTTGGGATGCTGAAATCATGTTTCCATTGCTTGGACATATCTGGTGGAGCCTTGCAGTACTCTCCAGGCATGTGTGGCCACATCTTCATAGTATGTGCCATGCTACATAATATGATCCTGCGGAAACAGCTGCAGCAGGGACATAATGGTGAAGGCTCTCCCAGCCCACCACAATTGCCAAGGGCATCACAGGCACAGAGGGATTCAGACCACGAACACCCTGTGCCAGCCCCAGTAGGCAGATGGAGGTGTGCCCAATATGCCCATGCCTTGACAAAGAGGGAACGTATAGCACATACACTGACAGTGTAGGCCCCTATGGACTGACACACTTCTCCACCGGCACACACAGTAAAATGGATGGCACACACACATGACCACCTGTAACTTGTTATGTATAGGTGATCTACTGTGTGAATCCTACATAGGCAGCCCTCAACTATTGCACACACACTGCTATTGGAACAAGGTAAGTCAATACCTGAACAGTAAACAAAGCTAACAGCATGTGTTGATACTGTATGTCCCTAGGTACATCGGTAGGTACATGCCTGATTTTCAGAGGCCATTCTTCAGACTAGGCAAAATGTGTCTACTGTCGCCACCCCATCAATTAACCAACTGTCCGTCTGTGGAGCAGAGCCAATTGTGGGATCCCTGGGTGTAACCACTGTTCCCCACACACTCTGCAAGGATTCCCTGGTGTGTTAATGAGGGGCTCCATATAATGTAATCAGGGATGTAGTTCCAAAGCATTTGTAGTACCCATGACAGGTATTCATCACCCCAGCATTCTCCAGTTATGGTTGTGGCAAGGTGTAGCACATTACAGTGTGTGGCTCACTGTGACATGGATTCCCATAGCTGGAGCACATCCATTAAATATCACTTGGACATACCATTAATAGGTATCATCCATATGTAAATTAACTGAGTTACACATTTGTTTGCAGTATGGAGGAACAGCTGTAGTACAGTCCACATACAAAACACCATAACACTTATACATATCCCAAATTCCCCAGTGGTAAAGCCACTGACTGTGTCGTGCATGTTCCCGGTTCCATGACCTGCAAGGGCTGTTACGTAATTCTGATGGCACGAATAATGGATGTTGGATGCAGGTCATTAGAGCACATTTAAGCACATGTTAGTGGGTTTATACACCAGCAAGTGACGCTAAGCGTCGTTTAAACACGACTACACGGATATGAGCAAAACAGGTCTAAGCTTTGCTGAATATTGCACAGATCACGGTCACAGATGGCCAGAACAGCTGAAATCTGCGTTATTCACCTTTGTACTAATAGTGCCTGCTCTGAGAGGTAAAACAACCACTGCCAGGAGTAGAACACACAACCATGTACACAATCATCTACCACTAAGCCACCCGAGATGTAGCAACGGCAGGTGTGTATTGTGACAGGTTAAAACACAAAAGGGCGGAGTTCAGGAAATAGTATACACCGCCATGTACCCAAAGAAAGGTGTGTTCATCTCTCTCTCTCTCTCTCTCTCTCTCAGAAAGGGTGATAGAGAGATATATGTCGATATATACGGATATACATATATCTGCAAATATATAGATAGGTTAACAACATGTACACAACCATGGAGGTACAAATAAATAGGATACTACCAACTACCGAATGCTTTACATACCAACACGCGTAATCATGAGGCTTAAAGACCGAAAGACCACAGTACCGGAACACTAGAACCGCGAGTACTATTATCACGATGTAAAGGGACATTTAGTTATTGCTGCTGGTGCTGAGGTCCATGTAGGTACTGTGTTTAAGTGTGTTTCTGATTGCTGCAGTGTGTGTAAGTGTGTGTTCTGAGTGTGGTGTGTGCTTCCATGGGACTGTAATGTGCGTGTGTGTTTGCTTCGTGTGTCTGTTCGTGCTAACTCAGAGGTAGATTATTACAGTAGGTGTGGTCATAGCTGGCCTTAGGCATAGGCTAACTGAGCAGCTGCCTAGGGCGCCGCTTTAGTGGGGGCACTTTACCAGTATTTATTTGGTGTAGGTAGAGCAGGATGGGGGCACTGGGTGGTGTGGTGGGGGGTGCCATTGTGCCCTTTGCCTAGGGTACCAGTAGACCTAAGGCCGCTCCTGGGTGTGGTGTGAGGGGTGAAGCCACCCACATGGGGTGTGTATGGGGCATGGCCACCTGGTCATATGTAGTGTCAGATGGTTTGTTTGGATGTGATGGGTAGCAGTGTGTCTGTGTGTGTGTGTGTGTGTGTTTTGTGTTTGTCTTAGTTCTGGGAGTTTGACTGTTGTGAGTTTGGGTGTTCGGTATTGTGTGGTTTGGGAGTCTGTGAACGGTAATGTGGTTGTTGGACGTGTGTGCATTTCTGAATCCATGGGTATGCCATATACAACAGTTGAAGTCTTCAAATATGTGCAGAACATGGACCATAGCAATCACAAATTCTGCCATGACCGAATGTTATGAACAAAGGATATGGAGACTATATTATAGCAACAAACCATGCCTGGGTGTGGGTAATGCTGGATTTACCCACGGTTGTCTCTGTTTGGCCATTCGGGCTTCGTCTTCGTGGACAAACCACACCAACTGCGGGTAAATTCACCATTACTCACACCCAGGCATGGGTTATTGCTATAATACACTATTACAAATATGTGCTATGGGCATGAGCTAAACATGGGGTTAACACCTGTCCCACCTTGCGAGGGGCAGTCCCTCTATGAGCGGTAGTGTCCTGAACAAATTGAGTAAAAATACCAATGTCCAACAATCTCGAGACATTCTGCATGTTCCATAGTGAATATAATGGTTGCATAAAATAGTCATCTGTATCCAACATACCTACATGTAACAAGAAACAGGATAAGCAAGTAAACCACTACAAGATTATAAGCTTTTATATAGGCATATATGTAAAGTTCTATACTTTCTACTGACCATGGGTATGTTTTGGCCTCTAAAATCTGATGTGTGTCCTGCAAATGTCCCACTATGGCCATTTGAAAAGGTGGCAACCCAAGCCAAAGAGGTTCAGTCACCAACACAACTCCAATGAGTGCAAATATATGTGACAGAAATACACGAGACAGCTTTCAAGTAGCAACATTTCATTACATATCGATGTATTTCCGGAGGAATTGAAGGATCAACTTCACCTGCATGCTATATAGGAACCAATTAACAATGACTTAATGAATAAGCCTGCAATAACCATAGTATTAGTCTACTAAATAATAGGTCTTTAATTAGGGAAGGAGCCCTCACACACATATGGAATATGTATAAATGCAGTCCCCCAAACCTTTATCTGCTATGTACACCCACCTACATCTCTCCCACACCCGAAACAATTGCAATACAGACTGTAATGACATCACAAACATCCACTCACTCAATGACATCTGCAGAAGCCTTAACATACCTTGTGAGAGACACACTGTAATGGCGCTATGTGAAATTGTTGCAGTTGTACAATGGAACAGACGCCAATGTTACAGGTTTTGTTTGCAATAGTCTCGTATCAGACGGTTGAGATAACAGCTACACTCACATGTAGATCTACATCCTCTAGCCATCACACACAATCCACAGGGGACAAGAAGTTAAAATATCTCTGTGTCTCTCCATATAGCAGTTGCAATTCATCACAAACAACACATCCAGGCCGTCTTCCTTGAAGGTAGGGCAAAAGGACAACGCCCAAGTGGAGTATTCAATTATACCCCACTGTTGCCATGTAATTGGCTAATGGAGTAGCTGCACAGCTGATGTGCATGTAATCATCTGCTCCGGAAAACCAATTGGCGGCAGGATACCACATGTTACTGGTATCTACGTATAAAAGGATGGCTTGCCATACTTTCAAACCGTATGCACATACTAGAAAAACGTTAAAACAGAAAAGGAGTAAGACTGATATTTTCATAAACTCGGGCCACTAAGAAGGTATGTAGAACACTCAGTATGTTAGTGCATGTAGTGCCTGTTCTGTAATAAAGAAAGTGTATGCAATGCATATAGTGGGAAAAGGTATTATGTAGTGATGTATTGTTGAGCATAGTAATGCTTGTAGAAATTGTGTGTACTGCTGTGCGCCACAAGGTAAACACCTCATACACCACAAGGGATGCTACATAAAGGCTTTAAACACAACAATTCCACTCCAGACACTGTCAGTGGCAGGGTTTGTCCAACAAGTACGTGCCATAACAGGGGATAGTATATGTTGATATACTGTAACAGTAGGCATATGTATTAGTGTATAAGTGAGAATAACATGTCTAAGGTGGTCCTGCTGTGCAATTATGCTTTGCATTATGGGATATTGTTACAAAAATGTGAAATGTACAGTATTGTAGGTAGATATGTCAAAAATTTTACATAGAATTACTGTTATATTATGCAAACATCAGGTATGTCTATTGGCATGTACAATACACAATAACAGGATACATATGGCTTGTAGTCACCAGACAGTGTAACAGCATGATAGCTAATTAAAATTGAAGAGCTACTCAATTATCCATGCACAAAGGACATGTAATAGCTTCATAGGTTCATAGTTAGGTACTATGCTGTCTGGCCAAGTCCATTCGTAAGCCCAGCTACAGTGTTTTCACTTGCGGCACACCCCCAGGGTTAGTATTGTGTGCCTGTGAATAGCATAGCCATTTGTTTCCTGCACCTCTGTTCAGTAGAGCCACTGCAATGATCCCTGGCATACATGTCTGTCTCCCATCCACCCATCAAGGTATCTCTTGAAGAGTGCTAGTGAGGGTCCCTGCCTGATGTACATAGGAATCGTGTTCCAAAGCGTGGTGAGTGTCCGGTTCAGGAATGTATCCCTCCAGCACGTCCTAGTCATCGTTGCATTTGGGTACGTATCCCAGAGCATGTTGCTCTCAGTGGCTTTTGCTTATGTTGCTTATGTGGAGCATATCCATCAATATTGTTTTGGACATGGGCCTTGTATGTTCAGCAGAGATCACCTCTGAGTATACAGTATGCAAATGAGTACAGTTGGGGTTTCTGTAGTTGAGCTGCATACATCATCCTTCAGAGGTCAGTAATCCTCTTGGTGTGTTAATGTTGTGGTATTTAAAGCCACTGCTGTTGTCTCTAAAGGTACACCCCAAATGGGGTGTTGTACCCTTTAATGTATTTCATAAGTCAGGAGTAGAGAGGTACAGTGGCTGCCTTTGTTCCAGCTACAAACCCATTACAGATTAGGGTGGCCACGTAGAAGGATATCCACACCACCTTGGCAATATGGTTATCAATGTAGTGGGTGCTATCTACTTGTGTTCTAAGATCCCTTATAATGTCTTATGTATGTAGGGGACTACCACCTATGTGATAGTCAGTGGGTGATTGGTGTAATCCAAAGGGGATGTCTATGTACTTTGTGACATGCAGCTTGAGGCCATGTTATCGACACCAGGTATCCGTCAAAGTGACACCCTTATGGGGGGTGCCTATATCAGCTGGTGAATCAATCATGGCCCCTAGTTTTCAGTCATCTGCAAACCTATTCAGGGTAAGTCCTTCTGTGCTAGCCTGTACCTCAGAGAAGCATATACCAAACATGAGGGGCCCTATGACCGAGAACTGGGGTATGCCAATTGTAACTGGTTTACAGTAGGAACTAGGGTATGCTACCCTTACTTGTGTGGGTCCTGTCCATGAGCCACTTTGCATAATATCTCATGACGTAGGGGTGGATGTGCAGGTGGATGTGTATGTTGACAATACCAGAATGGGGAACGGTGTTGAAAGCCATTGAGAGGACAAGGTAGGCTGTGTGGACCTCCTTATCCTCATATACTACCTTGGTAACTGTCTCAAAGGACTCCACCAGGTTTAGGAGTCATGGTCTGGCCCTAACTGGGTGGTATCAAAGGTTTGGAGGCCACCAATGTCAGTGTGAATGACTTCTATGATGATGTGCTCCATAGCCTTGCAGAACAGTCTAGTCAGGCGTATAGGGCAATAGTTCCTCTGGTCCATTAGGGTGCCACCTTTGTGGAGTGTGATAACTGTTGCTGTGTGCCATTCAGGGGCCACAATGCCTGATACAAGGCTATTAGTGAATTTGGTGCCAAAGTGGGGAGCCATTTTATTCTGAGATTTGTGTAAATCGCAGCCTGGAATGTTGTACGGTCACATGGATTCTGTGTTCCAGGCTTTAGAGAGTGCAGCTTGGAACTGCATAGTTGTGACCACAGGGACTCTGCATTGTTCCTGTATAGATTTGGGCCCTTTAGGGAGTGAGAGGGGTGTAATGTTAGCACTGAACCTATCTGCCAGGATGTTGCCAATATCATTCGGTTCTGTAATGTTCGTGCCTAATCGCTGTATGTCAGAGCAGATGTGGGCATCGCCATCGAGAGTAGTGACATACCTCCAGAATGCTTTGTGGTAGTCCTTGGAATGAGTCACAGTAATGTTTACGTAGCTAGCTTTGGAGGATGTGATAAGGGATCTCAGATTTCTACTGAGGCTGACCAGGGAGCTACCCCACCCATGGGATTGAACTCTACTTTGCAACAGTCTCCTCCTTCTGTTGTACATTATGTCCATGGCGGTGGACCCCCAGAGTGGCATCCATTATCTGGTGGGTACCGTCATGGCTCTGTTTGGGATAGCATGATCCATGCAGTTGTGTAAGTGCTAATGAAGTACAGTTGTGTATGATTCAGCGTTTGTAACTATATTGTCCATCTGCACGGGTGTCATGACATTTACTACTGCTGTCATAAGAAGCCTGAAGTTGGCTTTGTAGAAATATTGTACTGCATTTTCTGTGAAGGGTGTGGTGCCGGGATGTGGATAACAAGGGTGATTAGCATACGTTCGGATCTGACCAATGAGGGGATAACCCCAGGTGTGGAACACCAGTCACACATGTTGGTAATGTCCAGGTCTAGGATATTCTTGGCCCTGGTGGTGGTGTGGATAGGTTGATCCAGCCGATTGGAGGTTATGAATCCCAGCAAGCATTAGCCTAATGTGTCGGTACATGAGTAGGTATCCCAGTTAAGTGTGGGGTAGTGTCAGTCTCACATCAGTAGTTCCTGTTTGAACCCTACTTTCCAGTGCACCAAGAAGTGAGGGACGTTAACTGTGGGGTATGGTGTGGAATCCGTAGCAAGCTACAATTTGTATAGCAGTTATGGCCACAGTTAGTTGCACTTGGATTACCTCTGATGCATTGTGCTAAGCAACCAGCCTGGAGGTGTATACATCCTTGTGAAATATGGACACACCTCCACCTTGGGTGTTATGGTCCTGGTTACATGACTGAAAGGTGTGGTCTGTGTAATAGCCTGTTAGTGCAGGGGTGCTGTCAGGAGCCTAGAAGCAGGTCTTAGTCACTGCAGAGATATCAAAGTGGTCTATTACATGGAGTGCCTCGGGTGAGTGTGTTTGAGATGAAGATGTCAAGCATTGAGTAACATTACCCTCAGGTTTTGCTTGCCTGTTCCTGTTATGGTGGTGAATATGTTATTTGAATCGTGTCTAAAACAGGCACTATAGGAGCAGCAAGAGCCTTAGACATTATCTGTAATCCCAGGGCCGACAGGTGCAGGTCATCTGTGCCAAAGCATCGTGTTCTGTTGTACATGTCATTCAAAGCAGACAGCTATTGGATACATTTGGAATGACACCAGAAGCATAGCCAACTGTTGAAGTGAATAATTCAGTCGTTGTGCTGCATTATCAGTCTGGATGAATGCAGAATGCTTCTCAGGGCTAGGGTGATACCTGCCTGGGCTACAAGATCGGAGAGCTATTGCATGTCTCTGTACATGTAGTCCAGGAAGTTACATCTCAGGGCATTCACACTAACATGGAGACTGACAGTCATATTGTACCTGTTGAGGAGTGACCTGAGTGCATAGGCTATTTTGCGGATCCTGTTATCCGACAGCCAGCTGAAAGTGACTATCACCTTGTGTAGCCTGCTGAGTGGGACATCAGTGTGACTGCCTACAGAGTCACCTATGACTAGTGCATTGGGTATGTTATATCACCCTATTGGCTGTAGTTGATGGGCACACATGAGTCTGTGGGCTATAAGTAATTGGTGCTGTGTTTGGTGATGGGGGCTGCCTGCATTTCTGCTTCGGAGTCCTCTGTTGCCGACACAGAGTAGTATTGAGAGGCTCCGCAAATATATTCTTACTATGTGTGGCCTGTGGTGGTGGAGATAGTGAGAATATGTGATGAGTGTGGTGTGGTGCAAACATTTAAAATCCCCACGTGATTGTCAGGTTCAGTCTGAGATGGAGAGAGCATTACCTCCAGCATGGCTACATATGTGCATCTCCCACAGGATGTAGTGTCATATGTTAGGAGGTGATCATTGACTGTGTACATGAGACAATTGCTACATTGCCTCATGATGCCCATATTCATCATATAGACAGGCGATAACACTGGGAATTGACACTTGGACATGCCTGAATATTCAACTATTTCTCACTAGATATGTGAGGTAAGTGTGTACAACAGTTGTTTTACTCTAAGCAAGCTGGAAATGTAAGTACAAACAGTGTTTACCTGTAGGAAATGAGTAGGATTGAGTGCTATAGTAATTAGTAGCTCATGAAGTGCTTACATGTTCTGAACAAGTGCTGAGCATGAATAAGCAATACAGATAAGGTGTCGGATAACATAAACTCACTGCCCCCCAACAGGTACACAATCACATATCCATGGACACTAAAGAGCCCCTGTAACCATAACTATGATGGTACAAGGTGCACTCAGCCTGCACGTGACCTTTCCACATCCCTGGTTGTATCATACACATATGGCAAAACAGTTTGCTCTACACGTCATGTAAAACATAGGTTCATGTCAGTCTGTGAAAACACTGAATGGTGCACACCAACAGTTATCACAACCCACAAAATGGAGACACCACTCATAATGGGAAGCACTGCACTATTACCCTGCTCAGTCTAGTCAGAAAGTCCATGAACCTTAATCAATGTGTATGTTGTTAGCAGTACAGATGTAGATGACAGTACGGATGATTTCACACTGCATATCATACCTGTGACAGGTCATAGGACATCATCACCCATACTGTGTTCCACCTACACTCAGTATACTAGATGTACCTTTGTATGCCACAGGAGTGTTCTGCCAGTGGCCTGTTGACAGAACCAACACTACCAAAGGTGTCTGAGTGACATGTGCATATCACACCAGTGGCAGCTACAGAAAAAAAGGGTTAATGTTTTGTACTCCCCTGTCAAAGGAAAAAACTTCAAAGACCAATACACGTAAGGTTCAGTTAAGGCACTTTAATTTACTTGCAGCAAGGAGACAAATGCATGCAAATACAAGGATTTGTCTAACTACTAACAGGAAGTATGTTCATTCTTATACTGTTTCACAAGACATGGCCTTCTAAGCTGACATAATCAAACACAACTTTAAGCATTGTACTACAGCAGGTGTTACTTCAGATTTTCTGCTGACATGACTAGATTTGTGAGAAACTTTTCAGAAAAACAACCTGACCTTGGTGACCAGTACTTCATTTACAAGCGTCTATTGTACACTGTTACTTTTCAAGGTATTTTTCTAATACAGATACAAGCAAATGCTGATTGCAGTTCATATTTTCAAGCAGGCTTTGTCCTAATTATCTGTTATTTCTACAGCTGTGTATGTTCTCATAGCACAGCGGAACTTCTTATCTGAGTTTCATATAAGCAGTATTGTTCTATTCATTATTTTCCTAACACAAGCAGAAATCATCTGCTTCTCAGTAAATTTCCAAGGCACAAGCAAGATTTAGCTGACAGTACAAGGTCAAAAAGCAACTGCAGTTTGTACAGATTTATGCAGTATGAAATAGAATAAATGTGTTAACTCCTTTCAAGTTCTAAATGCACTAAGCATATTGCTAATACACACATTAATACATATTTCTCTAACATTTCCCCCTATTAATACTTTTATTCTACTTTCAAAATAAGCATAAATAGTTTGTTTTCTTCTCCTAACCTCTTCCACTCAGGATTTGCAGTTAAGAGAGTCATTCAGTTTAAACTTATGAAAACATTTTTAGTCTTTTTACAGTTCTTCAAACTCAGTACTTTGATATAAGGTTTCAGAAACCGACATGTCTATAAGGTCTTTAATCAGTCTTTTCATGCAGGGGATACCACAACAAACACATACTCCCAGCAGTAGCATACCTACACAAATGGCAGTCAGGATGTTCATTAGGATGGTAACCCATCCCCCAAACCATTTCTGGAAAAAGTCCGTCAGTGGGTTTGGGCCTGGTTTGGTCATGGCTGACACTTGCTGAATTACCTCAAGATGATTGTCTATCTCGTGTTTATGGTCAGGAATATATGAACAGCATTCTTCTTGGATTAAAGCGCACATACCACCTCTCACAGCTAGGGTGAAGTCGAGCGCCATGCGGTTTTGGAGCACTACAGTTCTCATAGCATTCAGTTCATCAGTCACCAATTCGAGAGCAGAAAAAGTTGCGTTGCTCATTACTTCGAGAAGGTTTGATAGTTTTCTCAGCTCCCAGATCAATTTCACTGCTCCATATGCTGGTAATATGCCTACCCATGATATAACGCTATTACTCAAGTCCATGTGTGTCAGTCCTTTGCCTAGAGAGTGATGGTCTTTCCAACGCACATCGATTTGTCCCACTGGATTTACAGGTTTCTTGATGACTTCTCGGACATTTCGAAGTTTCCCATGAGGCAAAACTGCAGTGTGTCGTATGGCAGGAACCAGGTAACCCAAAAAACAACTGCCGGACCAATTCTCAGGTAACCATTTGTATGCCTTTCTACCACACACAAAATAACAATCCTCTACTTTAGTAGTAACCTTGCTATGAATATACACTCGCCCTGCATGAAACATTTTTCTATCAATTATAGACAGCTGTTTATAAAGAACAGAATTATGTTTTACTTCATCAAGTGTTTTGTGCATCAATCCAAGAAATAAATCATAGTTTGTATTACAATAAAGATCTACTTTGTTTCCTTTAGTATAACATCTATAAGGAACAGTCACATTGCAATTACTCCAACCCACCTGAACAGTATCATTTTTATAAAACACACAGTTCCATTTTGTGGAACAGACAAGTGCAATGCTATTTTATCTTGTGCTGTAATGGTTGAGGTATCATAAATCAAGTTCTCCCAGGTCTCATTGACCCCTAGGGGGACTGTAGTCATTAATGACCCACCCGTATGCTGTTGGCAAAGCTGTGCAAACACAGCAATTTGAAACATTGAAAGTCTCAGCATACACATATTTAATTGCCTGGTAAGTGTTAAAGTTTGGATGCCAGTTTATGAGTAACGCTTCACGTTTATTCAGTTCAGTCTGTGTGGCTGGGAAAAGAAAAGACCACAACAAAAAGATTATTGTCACAAATACAGTTAACAGGATGATTATGCAATACTTCTGAGGAAAGGGTTGTTCTGCATTCCTGTTTCTTCTGGACTCTATCATTTTTGCTCATGGCATGTGACAAGATTTTTGTCTAGTTCAAAGTCTTTAACTAATTTACAGTGCGTCAGGTGGATCCAACAGGCACGCTCCACGATTTTGACTGCAGTGGGTGTTGACAAAAGCACTTGATATGGACCTTCCCACTTTGGAGATGCCCAGTTCTTCTTTTTGACCACCTTCAGCCAGATCCAAGTTCCAGGGGGCAATGCCACTTCTGACGGTCTGGTTCGTTCTTTATCTGAAACAGAATTTAACTGCAACAAATGTTTAGAATTTAATAACTTACACATATACTCTGCTAATGTACCATCAGCTTCCTGGTCTGCGAGCATGAGAGATTTCCACTGAGGTATATAGTAAGCCCTTCCAAAGAGCTTTTCAAAAGGAGTCAATTATTTTGCATTCGGAATAGTTCTCATGCTCAGCAGTGCCAGGGGCAGACAGTACATCCAATTTCTCTGTGTTTCTGATATTAACTTTTTTAGCTTACTCTTTAAAATCCCATTATGCCTCTCTACTAGCCCTGCTGATTGAGGGTGATACACACAATGATTTTTTAAAGAAATTCCAAAATATTTACTTAGCTGTTGTATGGTCTGATTCACGAAGTGCGTGCCATTGTCACTGTAGATCCTTTCCGGAATGCTGAATCTAGGGATGATTTCTTTGACAAGGACTTTGGCTACCGTTGTAGCATCTGGATTTTTAGTCGGAAAGGCTTCCACCCATCTGGAAAACATATCTACAATGACAAGACAATACTTCTTATTTTCACATTTATTCAACTCTATGAAATCCATACAGATAGTATGAAATGGATATGGTGGTGTAGGGAAACTCCCTTGCTTGGGCTTTAATGCCCCTTGTGCATGATGTTTATTACAGATGTGGCATAACAAACAGAATTTTTTAGAGTAATTTGAGAAGCCATATGTCATGAACACTCGATTTACCAGCTGTACCATCCCCCCTGTTGAGACATGGCTCTGCCCATGGCTCAACAAAGCTCCATATCTAAACAAATTATATGGCAATATTGGTTTCCTTTCTTTAGAGTTGCACAGCCCCTTTTCGAGAATTGCTCCTCATTTTACCCATCTTTGTTTTTCAACTTTTGTAGTTAAGTGTTTGCATTGTCTTTAACATTTCAAAGTCTAAAATCTCAGAGGGTTGTAATTCCTCATTCAAAAGAAATACTTCTGAAGCTGCCTGCTTTGCAGCTGTAACAGCTGTCGCATAACCTTTTGAAATCATATCCTGTTGCTTGGTATGAGCTGTGCATTTACAAATAGCTACTTTCTGAGGTAACTGAATAGATTCTAAAAGATCTAAAATAAACTGTGCATGATTAATCGGTTTGCCAGTAGATGTTATCATTCCTCGATTTTTCCACTGTTGCGCAAAAACATGTACAGTAGAAAAAGCATACTGGCTGTCAGTAAAAATGTTCACACATTTACCCTTTGCTAAGGTACATGCCCGTGTCAAGGCAATCAATTTTGCTGCCTGTGCAGATAAACTGTGTGGCAAATATTTCGCTTCTATAATGTCTGTGTCAGAAACTACTGCATATCCTACTAGGTTCTGTCCTGCAGGACCCCTTTTGCATGAACCGTCCAAGTAGTATGTCACCTCGGCATCATCCAAGGGAACATCCGTAAGGTCTTTTCTAGGCAGTGTCTTTTGCTCAATCACCTGCAGGCAGCTGTGTGGTGTGCCATCTGCAGGGGTTGGGAGCAAGGTAGAAGGGTTCAAAGTTGTACATCGTTCAATTGTCATATGAGGTTGGCTCAACAATATAGTAATACAGGAAAGATGCCTAGCAGGGGAAAGATATGCTACCTTTTCTTGCAGTAAAATAATCGCGACTGCATGAGGCCCTCTCAATGTGAGAGGGTGGAACAACGCTACTGAGGCCGAAGCCTGTACTGCCATTGCAGCTGCAACTACTGCTTGTACACAGTGAGGTAAAGACCGTGCCACTGGGTCCAATTGTGATGAATAATAAGCAATAGGGCTTTGTTTGTCCCCATGCTGCTGTGTTAATACTGATGTCATATAACCTTGCTTACAATCTACAGTTTGGAAAAAATGTTTATGATAGTTTGGTAATCCCAAAACTAATGAGGACGCTATTAACTGTTTCAGTTTGCAGAAGGCAGATTCTGCTTCTGGTGTCCATTATAACAAATCCTGTGCTGCAATAGGCTTTTTATAAATCAGGTTAGTCAGTGGTGCAGATTCCAAGGCATAGTTTGGAATCCAACTCTGACAAAAAGTAGTCGTACCTAGGAAGGACATCATTTCCTTCTTGGTAGTGGGTTTTGGTGCTTGTAAAATCGCTATTTTTCTGTCCTCATTTAATATTCTACCCTCCTTGGATATTACATATCCTAGGTATTTAACTTGTTTTTTCCAAAGCTGCAGTTTATTTTTGTTTACTTTATGTCCTTCAGCGGCTAAAAATTGTAATAGCGCTATGGTATCTTCCTTACAATCTTGCTGGGTGGGGGACACCAGCAGGATATCATCAACATAAAGCAAAGTCTGACTTCCTCTTGGTGGGGTAAACCCCGCCAAGTTGCTTGCCATTTCTTGTGAGAATATCGTTGGACTTTCACAATACCCCTGTGGTAGTCGCGTATATGTATACCTTTTCCCCTGAAATGTGAATGCAAACCAATGCTGGCTGTCAGGGTGTATCGGTATAGAAAAGAATGCATTGCTGATATCTACCACAGAAAAATATTTCTGTTGAGGTTTTAAATCATTCAACAGGGTGTGTGGGTCTGGCACTGTAGGTGCCCTTGGTATTACTGCGTCATTTACAGCGTGTAAATCTTGGACCATATGCCACTTTCCATTCGCTTTCTTAACAAGAATAAGGGTGTGTTACATGGTGAATCAGGAGATTCCACCAGCACCCCTTCCTTAAGTAAAGCTGCTATAATAGGTTTGATTCCTACCTCTGCATCTTTTCTTAAGGGATCCTGTCTTTTTTGTGGTCTAAATGCTGACTTTGGCGTGATAGTAACTGGTCCCGCTGTACAAATAAGTCCTTCATCTGATTTTCCTGTTAACCAAAGAGTTTCTGGTATATTCTGTAAGGCATTCTCTTCCTCCTTCAATAGGAGTGGTAATCAGCTGTCCTTGCTAGACTGCAAGTGTACAGCTGGGTGGGTCTGGGTTATCCAATTTAGCTTCTGTACTTGTATTCCTTGTTCTGACAGTTCTAACTCTGTCTGTTTTTCCCATCTTGTGACTTTTTCTCCTAAGTTTTCCCATTTTGAATTCTTGTCCTTAGTTAAGCTAACATGTGGTAATCGATTAGATTTATAGAGTGCAAAGAACTCCTGGGGCAATGAACAGCTGGCTACACTGTTCCCTTCTGTGTCCCAGTACAGATTACATAATACCAATCTGTTTGCACGATTTCTAAGCAATTCTTGGTCATATTCCTTATCAGGTCATGGTGTATTACAATAATACAGAGTACAGTGCAACAAATGCTGTTTATCAATGCCAAGGGAAGGCAACTTGCTGATGGCTACATTCATCAACTTTTCAGTCACTGTCCCAGGACCAGTCGTAACCAAGTCCTGGCTGTACCAATAAAACATTCCACCCTCCGATTGCACTGCAGAGGTATTAATTTGTCGCTGTGCTTCCATACCCTGCATAGTCAGAACTACTGCTATACCAAATAGCTGCATAAAGTCTCTGCCCAAGAGGTTTACTGGGCATTTTGCAGATACAACAATTTTGCTTTTCTGGGTCAATCCTGAAACAGGATCAGTTATCACAATATTATGGGAGAGGGGCTCCCAATACAGCTGTCCATTAGCTGCTTTCACTAATATGTAATCAGGTGTCTCTGAATTCTCTGGCAGTTTGGAGGGATGTACCAGGGTCCATGAGGCCCCTGAGTCACACAAAAATGTGACTTCCCTCCCTTCTACCAGGAGTGTGACTTCTGGTTTTGTGTCTGCTAAATAGAGCTCTAAGCTCAATAAAGCCAAATCCAATATTTCATTTTCTTCACTATCCATGACTTCTTGCACTTCCTCTATTTCTTCTGTCACATTCTCTACTCCCTCTATCACATTTTCATTTGTCTTTTCTCTGCTATCCCCTTCTAGTGATTCCTGACTATCATATAGTCAGTCCTCACCCTCCTTATCCTCCGTGGTTGCCTTCTTATTTTTTCTTGCAATACCTTGCCAAGTGCCCTTTCTTACCGCATTTAAAACATTTACCCCTTTTCTTTTGTCCATCAAAGTCCTCTGATCGTTGATCAGATTGTTTGTTTCCCTGGGCATTTCTCTTGCCCTTTTTACCGAACTGTACTACATATACTTCTGCTCCATCTTCTACAGAAAATACTTGGGCTTTCTTTTTCTTTTTGCTATTAAAATGCCTTTCAGCATGTCTAGCATATTCAAGCAATGACTGTAATCTGCTTGTACGATGATCTACCATGTGTTTTGCAATGAAACTGCTTATAGGTACAATACTGCCTTTCAAAAATGCATTCTTTAACTGCTGCTCATATGGGGAATCATGTGTCTGATCTTCAGGAACCTGCATTCCACAATGGTTATTAAAACATTCTAATAGTCTGGCATAATATCGGTCAACAGCTTCACCTTCCTGTTGGATGCATTGATTAATGCAAGTCCAGTCTGCCCTAGGCTTCCATTTCTCAGAGATTCGGTCTGTAAGACCTTTCACTCTATTGTCTAACTCTGCGCTGCTATGTGGGAGGGGCCTGAGCGCAATATCATGGGGATTCCAGTCGCCACTAATCATGTGCCAATCTGTTCCCACAATTTGTCTGACTACTTTTTCTACCTCTTCTCTGTTTAAATTATAACTCAGCCTCATTCCTTGCAAATCTTCTAAGAACTTTCTAAAATTAACTTTTGGATGGGGAATTCCCTCAGTGGCTTTCCGGATGTCTTCCGGAGTCCAGGGTCTATACACTAGAATAGTTGGGTCCTGACCTTCTTGCCCTGCCTGAGGATTAGGCACTTCTATAAGTGGGCATATTTCTTCTTCACTCATATATCATGAATTTCTACCCATTTGATATAACTCAATGTTTCCTGCCCGTGTTCGAGACCTGGTCTCGACGGGTTCTCTAATAAACAGTTTCACTTTTGTAGTGTCTCTACTCATAGTGACAGCAGGATATCGCAGGGGTGGACTAACTTGTTCACTTGCCTCATATTCCGGTAAGGGAGGTGGAGGGGCTGATGCTATTACTAAATTATTGTCCTCCTTATCTAAAAACATTGCTTTTGAATTATTCTTTTGTTACCTTCACTTTACTTCAACAATCCACCTGTGTGCCTGAGGAATTCCTAATTGACGTTGCTTTTTTACCCGACCTTTAGAATCGGTTTTAAGCTGATTGGCAAGTTTGACAAGTGAGGATTTTTCTAGTTTACCATCAAATTCATACTTCTTAACCCATTTTGAGTAATATTTAATATTATCAGCACGCTGTGACTGCATGTATTTTTCGTCTTCGGTTAACGGCGGATTTTGGGACTTTTTTGTACAATTATTACCCATTTTATTCTACCTTTTTAATTGTTACATAACACCTTATTTTTAACGTGATACCACGGATGTTTTTATAGTCTCTTCAGAATGACTGCCTACCTACTCTGTTTCCCTGATTTATGACAAGACAATAATTTTTCTGTCCCTGACATATAAACAAAGTCTCTAATAGAATAAATACAAATCTAGTCCCTGATCTAAAACAGAAAAGAAGGTAGATTCACCTTACCTGAGCCTTCGTGACTGATCACCTGGTTTGAGTAAACCCGTCCTTCATTCGCAGATCAGATAGTGGCTGGCCTCTTTTGTATGACAATTCAGTCGGAGGACTTTTCAAATAAGAAGAACCGATGTGGTTTCTTCCCCGTACGGTTTCAAGCCACCTGGCCTGTCTGATCCTAGGCGAAGGACCAATCTGTCAAAGGAAAAAACTTCAAAGACCAATACACGTAAGGTTCAGTTAAGGCACTTTAATTTACTTGCAGCAAGGAGACAAATGCATGCAAATACAAGGATTTGTCTAACTACTAACAGGAAGTATGTTCATTCTTATACTGTTTTACAAGACATGGCCTTCGAAGCTTACGTAATCAAACACAACTTTAAGCATTGTACTACAGCAGGTGTTACTTCAGATTTTCTGCTGACATGAATAGATTTGTGAGAAACTTTTCAGAAAAACAACCTGACCTTGGTGACCAGTACTTCATTTACAAGCGTCTATTGTACACTGTTACTTTTCAAGTTACTTTTCTAATACAGATACAAACAAATGCTGATTGCAGTTCATATTTTCAAGCAGGCTTTGTCCTAATTATCTGTTATTTCTACAGCTGTGTATGTTCTCATAGCACAGTGGAACTTCTTATCTGAGTTTCATATAAGCAGTATTGTTCTATTCATTACTTTCCTAACGCAAGAAGAAATCGTCTGCTTCTCAGTAAATTTCCAATGCACAAGCAAGTAACTCTTTTCAAGTTCTAAATGCACTAAGCATATTGCTAATACACACATTAATACATATTTCTCTAACATCCCCCCTCATTGTAGCCCATACCACACAGACAAATGGGAGGCATCTGCGTATATAAGTATGTGAATGGCCATGACCTAGGAGCAATAGCTGACTCAGTGTTGTGGACAACATACAGAATGGTCTTTGTGGGTGAGGTGCGTGACATATGTGCACAATCTGACAGCTGCATATTGCATTGTCACCGCTAGGTTAATAACCCTGTACCCATGAACTACCAACTAGGCAGCGGTCAACATAATGGACACTGTGTGTAAGGGATGGTGCTGTGCAGTTTACCTCCCTGAGCTAGTGATGTCACCAGGCCTATTAGGTAGTCATAAGAGGCAACCCTAGTCATGACAGGGTGCCATCCATGAGCATGGAGATCATTGTACAGCCATACTCATCACTCAAGTGACCAATATCGGATCACATATCACCTTTAAGGGGTATTGCCCATTTTTGGATGGGCGATACCAGCCTTCACAATCCTCATCTCCACTATGCAGCATGTTGCCTACCCTGCATAAAGACATGTCCAACACTGGGATGTTGGACATGCTAAACATACATATCCTGATCTGAAATACATATGTCATGGACAGCCACCTTCCTAGTACAAGGATTGCCAAGTGCTGGACAGATCTCTGTACCATACACGTTACATTCTCCTGCCATACTATGCAACCTTGTCCAACAAAGCTGCACATTTCATCTCTGTCAGACATGGTGTGATGACCGCATGGTAGATGTATCATTAACTGTCTGGATCAGTTATGTGGCACTGATTCACCTGGTGGTGGGAACATGGCTGTCAGACACAGCTAGAAAACCTTGCATCCTATGCTCATACATGCCCAGGGCATGCACACTACTACATGACCTTGGCCGTACATGCTATAGTTGATAACCATCCCTGCTGTACTGTGATGTGTAGATGTATATGGCAAAACACATGCATGTAAAGGTTTCCGTGCGCATGTCTACATTGTCACAGGTCATGTCCATTAAGGCAGTGTATGTGTTGATATGTGACATATACACAGCATCAAGGTCAACAGCATTAATGTGGACACATCCAGGCATGTGCTGATAGGTAAGAACACCAGTACAGGCAAACAGACATGCCCACATCAAGACAGCATTCACATGGAGTATGAGCAATAAAATGAGGTGACACACATATATGGTGATAATATCCAATCCCCATTGGGTGTTACATGTGTGTGACACAAACATGTCAATGGTGTCAGTGTCATGAAGATTTGCAAAGGCAACTGTTCATATGTACTAAATGTAATACACATGTTTGTGCAGCTGTATCTTTGTGCATCTCTGAGATACTGTGACCTGTCTCCATCATTATGTCTTCCAGATATGCCTCGATCAAGACTGCCAGCTTATAGCCGCTTGGAGGATGAGGCCCTCATACCTTACCTCCAAGACAACTATGAGGTATTGTTCAGCCATGTGCCACAGCATGCCCAGCAGTGTGATGACCTGTGGCAGGAACTTCACAGGAGGGTTAATAATATGGGTGGCCAAAACTGCAACTACCAGCAGGTGTGCAGACACTGCACGGACCTGATCAGACATGCAAAACAGCATGCAAATGCAGTCACCAGGGAACAAGGTACAACAGGTGGTGGGCCACCAACCCAGCCCCCACTCACACTGAGGAGCTACTGGCCAACCTGGGGATGCCATCATAACAGCATCCACAAACTCTAGCTGCCATCGTGGAGGTGGGTGTCTCCCAACCACCAAGCCTGGAGTTGCCTAGTAAGTCACTACTGCATATATAACTATTATATCCCATTTAGTTGCATGTGTCACTGCACAATATGTAATGTAACATCATATGCAAGGTATGTTTACACACATGCCGCATACTATAGTATGCTACCCTGTGTATGCACACATGTGTATACTCCATAGTATATCCTGTTGTACTGCCGAATGTGTTAACATGCACATTGCACCCTGTAGCTGTCATACAGTCATGGATAATGATCATACTGCTGTGACACCCCTATATAGGTACCTCTGGAGTGCCGCAGAGACAGCAGGCCATTGCAGGTGAGACAGTTATCAGTATCAGGCATGTTAATGCACAGATCTATTCGCATGTGGCCAGTTAACACATGTACACATAATGTATGGTCCAGTCACGATATACAGGTCTCATCTTTAATCAATCACACTGGCTACCCATGTGCAATACATACAAACTAAATGAAACACTGACATGAAACCACAGAAACTGTCATTGCTAGATGTCTGGACATCTGTGCATACAACGGTGGAGGTGTTGTTCAATGTAGGAATATGTACTATACATCATAACAACACATGTTAGATACACAAACAGTACTATACAGTGAGCTGGAGTATGGGCAGCCCACAGGATTCACCTTGTGGAATATGCCCCTGCAATGAGTGCACACAGTGTGATGTGCCATCTGACATGTCCATGATATGTAGTGGTCTGTTTGCAACATTGTCTCACTACCCCATACAACATACCCCACATACCAAACATACAACCCTTTGTCTGTCTAACCCTGTGGACAGTGGAGTATCTGATATCTATGGGTGTATGTCATATGGGACAACATGGACATGTGAGATAGATGGCCATCACAAACATTTGGCCAACACATTTTCACACATGGCCATGGAGGATGGCAAGAGACATGTAACAACACACAGTAGATGTGATGTGTATGTGTGTACACACTGTTGTACATTGTCTACACATGGTCCAACTATAGCCTTTGTTGAATGGTTATATAGCACATGTGGAACACTGGACATCCTAAAAACCTGTGCACAGCTTGAGGAGGTGTTAATTTGACCACATAAGATGTGTTGAACATCATGACTGTGTCACAGCAAGACAGTAGTCACCTGTACAGCATCCACATACATACACAGACACCACATCAGGCCACAGATACAGTACATTTTCCTTGCTGCTGTTGGACATCACTGTCAGCCATGCACCTCGTGTGTGTGGTACATAAATGTCATGTGGGACATGGTGTATTGACAAGTCTGCCTTGTGTAGACATGGTTGCAAGGCAGCTAAGAAATGTTAGCAGTTGTGCAGGGGTGTCATCCGTATGTCCTTCGGTGACCTGTCACACATGACACATCATGGTTTAGTGTGTATACACCTCAGCGACGTGGGTCACAATCCACAGTATTTATGTATTGTGTATGCACACAGTCATGGCTATGCACTGTGTGTGTAATCCACACTGTATAGCAATAGAGACACCTCATGAATCCATGCAATGGCACTGTGTCTGTACTTCACACTGTATAGCAATATAGATGCCTCATAAAACCCTTCAATGGTCATGCACATCTGCTAAAAGTGCATTCTATCTGTAGGGTGTACGGATAACACTGCAATGTGACACCATTACACCACTGTACATGTGTCAGGACACCATTGTGTCAAACATGTATGCATGTCAATGCACACATCAGCAGATTACATGTCATCCTACATGTTAATGTCAAGGTCATATGCCTCACATCAGCCATGTGTACTCTTAACCTGTGCTAGTCCACATGATGTAACACAGGGATGCATACTTACTACCATGATTGTGTGAAATGCATGGCTTCTGCTATGACACATGCTTGCTGTTGTGAGCAACCCAGGGATGTATGATAACTACCACTATTAATGACTGAGCTGCATGACATCTGCTGTATCACATGCATGTTGCATGCCTTCTGTCAAATCACATGCATAGTGTGTGTGTCTGTGTGTCTGCGTCTGTGTGTCTGTGTCTGTGTGTGTCTGTGTGTGTGTGTGTGTGTGTGTGTGTGTGTGTGTGTGTGTCTGTGTGCATCTGTATGCACGTGTGTGTGTGCGTCTGTGTGTGTGTGTTTGTGTGTGTGTGACTGTGCATGTCTGTGTTTGCATCTGTCTGTGCATCTGTGTGTGTGTCTCTATTGTAATGTAGAGTCGTTGTTTGCCGTCACAGGTGATATAGTTGTGTTACCCTCCTGCGGTCCATCTGATGTTAGTATCCCCACAGACTCTAGCAGTGATGATGAACATATGCTTGAGATACAGGCAGGGTTGACAGGGGCTAAATCTGTGCCATTGGTTGCCATTTCACCTATATCCCCCTCTTCCCCGCACGCAGTTCTCATGCCAACACATACCCCATCACCAGTGGCCATAGAGGAAGGACAGTTAGCATGTGTTAACTTGGAACAGGAACGTGTGGTGGCTACAGAAGGTGTGTCTTCACACCATGGTGTCAGTCAAATGACTGCAGATGTGCCACACAGGCATGCGGCCAGTGCTGCTCATAGGAGGACCTCTGGCCGACATGCACCTGCAGGACAGAGCGCAGCAGCTGGTGTCACCAGATGCATGTTTTAGACTGTAATGGCAGCACAGGCACGTGCTGAATGGCAGAACAGAGAAGGGCAGAGGCTTCAGAGGGCTGCTATCCATTCTTTAAATGACAACATCTAGGCATTGGCAAATACTCAACAGCAGATTGCTGAAGTTTTGGACAGATGATTGGGTGACATGGTTGGAATCCTTGACCGTGGCATGACAATACGCGAGCGTGAGCTTTCTGTGTTGGAACATCTGGTAGGACTGAGGTGTAGGGCATGTGGACGTCGGCCAGCTACACCACCTGGTGCAGATCAACGTGAATGAGCTACCTTACATGCCCACTCCCATAGTGCCGGTAGCAGCAGCAGTGCAGCTGGTGCTGCAGTGTCCAC
This sequence comes from Protopterus annectens, assembly GCF_019279795.1. NCBI lineage: Eukaryota > Metazoa > Chordata > Ceratodontiformes > Protopteridae > Protopterus > Protopterus annectens. Next base: position 337,849,795 of record NC_056734.1, read on the forward strand.
ACCAGGACACAGCAGGCCACGTGGATGTGGCCCTGCATGGTCCCAGTGGGGACACAGTTCCAGTGGACATGTGTCATCGGACAGTATCCAATCTGTACCTCTGCCTGATAGTGCCTGTGTAACCCCTGGCAGGCACAGGTCATGTGGTCATGGCCGGACACCGTAAGCTGTAAATCCTGGTCTCTACAATCTGGAGCTGTCAATAATACCCCTGTCTAGGCCGGACACATGGGAGAACTGTGTGCACACATATACTCACACACCAGAAACATCTGTAGAGCACCGCAACACTCACATGCATAACAACCACACATGGCCAATTAGATCACAGGCCCTAACCCACACACATGATCTCATCCACTGGTGCAGCCTAGGCCCCTGGCAAACATTATCACCCTGTGCATATGATGATGCCTGTGCCGCATCCCTGTCATCCAGACCATCAGTGCAGAAACATGCTCATATGGTCTGATGCACAGGGTGAACAGAATAGGGAGATAAGTGTATATTATAATTGTTGTGTACTGTTGACACGCAGCAGACATACCATGTAGTACAGGTTTAGAATGCATTGTTTTATGTTCACAGTATGTGTCTTGGTAACAACAGTAGCAGCATGTTGGTAATGATGCCCTGCTTCCCTCCTTAAGGTATAATTGCATGTGCCATTAAGTACCAGTGTTTGCAGTTTCACATGTGTAAATGTGAACTACTCACAGGCATGTATGGCAATACCAGCTTGCTATATGTAGCCTCAACCTCACTTTTAGAAAAGCTGACATTCCAAAGATGTCTACACATCTACTGATCCAGGAGCATGTGAGCTGTGTACTAAGCTACAGTGGCTAGAGACGTGACATCCATAGTGGGTGACATCACAGGTACAGTTTACAGAGCAGTCTAGCTGATGTCAAGGGTAGAGGCCAGTTGATAGCATGAGGCTTCACTGTGTAGCAGTAATACACATTCACATTACAGGATGAAAACACACAACTACACACACACACACACACACACACACACACACACACACACACAGGTATTCACACACTTGTATTCAGACACAGTAACATGCCCACACTCACGGGGTCAATGACACTATAACACACACAAACACACACACACACACACACACACACACACACACACACACACACACACACACTTGATAGTGTTGAGGTGAGGATCCCTGCCTATGTGGTAATCACCATTACAGTACTGTGCACCCACATGACACAACACAGAGAATGAACATGTACAGGTAGTCAGTAATGCCTAAGACTGACAGCATCAGCAGGGTAGTAGACTGCATCACCTGGAGGGGTTAGGGGTCCTATCTGTTCACTATGGTAGCATACATCCTCACTCCATGGACCAGACAGACATACATACATACATACATACACACACTGTGGAGTCCACAATTGAATTCACCTATGTCATGCACATACAGATAGCTAACATGTGTGTGATACACACACCACCCCTGACTATGTCTTGTTTTCTACACTGCAGTATGTACATATTTCTACAACAATGTATAGGGGTATGTAACAATTGGGATGTACTCCCCACCATACGTGGCATATATGGACACACAAGCAAACACACATGGCAGTACTGTGAATCAAACACCTGCTATCTTATGATACGTATGACAGACATGCAGCAGTATTGCCTGCATTACAATGTGTACCGATGCTACCTTCGGCAATTGTGCTGCTATACGCACACTGGAGGACTTAAGTGTTGCAGGTGTCAAGTGATTTACAGTCAGTGACACCCTGACCACTGCGTACATTGTATGTCTTCATCTTCAATTAACAGAAACATAGCTTAGTGTTTGCACATGTTATTGTTGGACAGCTTGTGACACACCTGTGAGCTGTCTTCAGCAAACATCCATCTGCAAAGTTGGCCCACCACTTTATGTACACACATCCATCCATACCTGATGTGCATCTTACCGTACTGTCAGTATTTCACCATATGCAGGTGTCAATGATGGGGCTGCATTGCAACTGCATGTTGTAGTAAGACACAGATTAACTGCAAACATCAGCTACTGCACATGCATGGTAGCTGAATGCACACCACTACATGTACATGTGAGTAGGTCCTACATTCCTGTCATTTAGCCATGTTTGTATGTATTGCAACTGGTGGACATGTGTGATGACATGTTGCCATGGGTAACCAGTACAGAGGGAATGTTAACTCAGTCAACATTGCTATCACACCTTATGTACTGTTAGCATTCAACAGCAATGGACCTACCTTCCATGTGCATGCGTGTAATTGCTGTAGCCACTTGTCTGCACAAAGAACAGCAAAAGCTATGCTATGTACATCTGTGTTGTGTGTGTGTGTGTGTGTGGGGCATGTACATATCCATGGCAGATACATGTATGTCATATCCAAACATGAGTGTGTTTACTGGTGTACAGCAACAGTTATCTGTTACAGAACAAACCACGATCCACTAATATGTCACAAAGAACTTCTTTTATTGAAATACAAAACGAAGGTTGAGCGCTTTCATCTACCCAATGTATTTTTCATCGGCACACTGAATATATCAAACCTTGTCTCTTAAATACTTTAAAATTCCCACTTAAAACACCACCTAACCAATTAAACTACCATTAAGTTTTAAAGACATAAGAACATAGATTTGGTAAAACCCATATAAACAGCCTTCTAAATATTATCAGTTTTAATAATGGTTAAAAAATGCTTAAAACAGCATCAAAATTCAATCATATAATAAAAGTTCTCTATCGGTAAAATATGAACCATACCCCAACTCTAATAATACATACTAGATGAATGTTTCATATAAAATATGACAAATGCATGGAGTTCATAAAAGGAACAATATCAAATGTACACTATAATCCTACAGTAAATACTAATTACATAACAAATACAATATATAGTTATGACCTGCCTAAATATATTGTGCATTACCAAAGTATATAAATGCCTATATTTAACAATAAAAAATTATTTTATATACATATTTGATTGAGTGTATATGTATATATATCTATATGTCTCTCTCTGACAAAACTACAACACTGTTAATTTCTTATAAGGGGCTTAGTAGGAATATTTTCATTGATACCTGGTGGAATTGTCGCATTTAGCTTTAACTGCCATTTGATCTCTTTTTCCCCCCAAATTGCCTAATAAATAATAAAAAAATAATAATAATAAATAAATAATAATAATATTAATAATAATAAAAAGAATATTATCCTCAAGGTAAGTCAATCAACCTACCAATTGGCAGTTGTATTAGAATGTGTTTTTACCTGTAGCTATGGTATGGATGTGAGCATACAAGGGAATTTGGTGGCTGAATGTTAGGGCAGCAGACAGTACACATCCATGGTGGCACCATGACATCTGTAGCACATAGCGGGGTCACAATAGTAGCCAGTAGTACACAGGGTGTCCTAACCCACTGCAGGTTATGGGCTGAACATCATGTGTGTCCATACAGCCCACACAAGTCTCAAACAGCTGGACAGGTGTAGACCAATACAGACAAATGCTATATAATGGCCTCTGGATATGCCCAATGGATGACCCCAACCCCCACAGACACACACACAGACTACAGCAGGCCAGGCAGTTGGATGTTCATAGGTTCATAGATTAGTACTAAGCTAACTGCCCTTGCGAGCCATTTTAAGCCTATCCAGTTATCCCTTGTGAAACTCAAACCTTGTACCTTGTGTTTGTAAGGCAAATACCTTAATGATTAGGCCACCCTCCCATGTAGGTTGTGAAGGCTAGGACGTCTGAAACCACTATGCTGGTAATTAAAGCTGGGATCTGAAGTACACTGTTATGCCTCTAGCCAGCACATTAGGCAGGTCCACACACTGAAATGGAGTACCTGGCATACCAGTACAGTAGTAGCAAAAGTCAGCTGTGCCCCCCTTCCAACGTACACATGTGAAAGTCATGTGCGCCACCCCCAGTGCTGTGTAGGAATGTGGATACAGTTGGATGTCCCCCCACGCTGTGCAGAAATGTAGCAACAGTCAATGCCACATGACCATTGGCTATCCTGTAGACACAGCATGCCACCTGTCAGTGTAAAATGCAGGGGTCGGCACCACAGTACTGACTACCTGGACATGTGACACATGCGATCCAGTTGACCATACTGGGCATGCTCAAACACATGAAGGTATGACGGTAATGTCAGTCGACAACATGCATAACGGTCATACTGGGCATGCTCACACACTTAAACACAAGACAGCCAGGTCTGCAAACACCAGTGGTCCAGACATATCTGCCAGTACATTGCTATACTGTTGGATGACTGTGCTGTATGGTATGTGTGTGGTACTGTCTATTGTCTGTATATATGCCATGGTGTATTGGTAATTCAGATCAGCTGTGTGCACAGGGTGTTGCTACCAACACTTGCAAAGGATGGTTCTTTGTTTCTGGCCAGAACAAGGCCTTTGGATACGGAGTGGGTAAGGCACATTGCAGCAGTTGGGAGCGGTTTTGAGTGGGTTTGCATGGTGTTAAGTACTGCTGACCTCTGGTTACAGCTCCTTATACTTGTTTAGACTCCACATTTCTTTAACAGTGCAATACTCGCATACTGGTAGACAAACACGCTTACATCCACTCGCTCCTTCACTTGCACATGCACCAACATTGGTGCTTGAA